>NW_027204725.1:0-21650 GCF_024711535.1 Dipodomys merriami | reverse complement strand
ATCCGTGGGCTTTCTCTTGATCTTTCTAGCTAGGTTCTTTGCCATGCAGAAGCTCTGCAATTTCATGTAATCCCATTTGTACAACATTTACTTTAATTGTTGTGTTTCTGGGTATCTATTAAGAAAATTTCGGCCTGTGCCAAGGAGACCTAGGGTAGCTCCTAATCTGTCCTGTAATGTTTTCAGAGTTTCTGCTTTGACCCCAAGGTCTTTGAACCATTTGTAGTTGATTCTGCTGCAGGGTGATATATAAGGATCTAGCTTTAGCTTTTTACAAGTAGTTAACCAATTTTGCCTCCACCATTTACTGAAGAGGCTGTCTTACTTCCATTCTAGTTTTTTAGCTCCCTTACGGAGGATTAAGTTGCTATAGGTCTGTGAGTTCATTTCTGAGTTTTCAAATCTATTCCATTGGTCCTGAGGTCTGTTCTTGTGTCAGTACCAAGCTGTTTTGATTACTATGGCTTTGTAGTAGTGTTTGAAATTTGGTATTGATATTCCTCTTGCAATGATCTTTCTGTTGAGGATCATTTTAGTTATTCGGGGTCGTTTATTGTTCCATATGAATTTTTGGATTTCCTTTTCTATTTCGTGGAAGAATAAGGTTGGAATTTTGATAGTTATCGCATTGAATTTGTATATAGCTTTGGGAGGTATTGCCATTTTCAAGATGTTGATCCTTCGAATCCAGGAGCATGGGAGGTTTTTGCACTTCCTAAGTTCTGCTTTGATTTCCTTTTTCAGGTTTGTAAAGTTTTCGTCATAAAGATTCTTCACTTCTTTGATTAAGTGAATTTCTACGTATTTTATATTTTGTGTGGCTATTTTGAATGGAGTTGCCTTCCTGATTTCACCCAGGCTTTACTCAGTGTTGTCATAAAGATAAGCCATTGCTTATTGAGGGTTAATTTTATACCCTGCTTCTTTGCCAAAGTTTTGAATCAGCTTCAGTAATTTGGAAGTGGAGGCAGTTGGATTCTTTAAATAGAAAATCATGTCATCTGTAAATAGTTTTACTTCATCTTTCCCCATTTGGAACCCCTTTGGGTTTCCATCTTGTCTTATTGCGGTAGCTAGGCATTCTTATACTAAGTTGAAGAGAAGTGGAGAGAATGGATATCCTTGTCTCATTCCTGAGTTAAGAGGAATTGGCTTTATTTTTCCAACATTAAGTATAATGCTGGCTGTAGGTTTGTCATGTACAGCTTTCTTTGTATTGAATAATGATTCCTGGATTTCTAATTTTTTCAGACCCATCATCATAAAGGGTTTGATGGATCTTGTCAAATGCTTTTTCGGCATCTGTTGAGATAACCATATGGTTTTTATCCTTGCTCTTTGTTGATGTGATGAGTTATATTAATTGATTGTGTATATTGAACCAGCTTTGCATCCCTGAAATGAAACCTGTTAGATTGTGATGTATGATTTTTTGGATGAATTTTTGAAGTTTATTGACCAAAATTTTGTGGAGAAGTTTTGTGTCAATATTCATCAGAGAAATGGGCCTATATTTCTCTTTATTTAATGACTCCCTGCCTGTTTTTGGAATAAGGGTTATTATGGATTCATAGAATGAGTTCTGTAGTGAATTTTCCCTTTAAATTTCATTGAAAAGTTGGAGGAGTATTGGTATGAGCTCTGTTTTGAAGGACTTGTAGAATTCTGCTGTAAATCCATCTGGTCCTGGGCTTTTCTTCGATGGGAGGACTTTTACTGCTGTTTCTGTTTCAATCCTTGATATGGGCCTGTTAAGATGGCTTATCTCATTTTAGTTTATTTTTGGCATTTCCATATTTGCTAGGAAAAGGTCCATTTATGCCAAGTTCTCAAACTTATTAATATAAAGGTTTGAGAAGCATTCCCTTATAATGCTCTGAATCTTGTTGTTTCTGTGGTGATGTTTCCATTCTCATCTCTGAATTTATTTATTTGGGTGTGTTCTCTTCTTGTTCTGATAAGATTTGCTAATGGTGTTTCAGTTTACTTAATTTTTTCGAAGAACCAACTATTTATTTTGTGGATTCTTTCTATGGATTTTTTGAAAATGCTAATTCGTTTAATTCCTATTTAATTTTAATTATTTGTTTCCATGTACTTGATTGGGGCCTATCTTGTTGCTCTTTTTCAAGGAGGTTCAAATATCTCATAAAATTGTTGGTTTCAGATCTTTCCAATTTGTTGATGTAAGAACTCAGAGCTATAAACTTGTCTCTGAGTACAGTCTTTGCTCTGTCTTAGAAGTGCTGGTAATTTGTGTTTTCATTTTTGTTGATTATCATGAATATTTGAATTTACTTTCTAATCTCTTCCATGACACACTGGTGATTCAACAGTATGTTGTTCAGCCTCCATATGTTAGAGGACTTTTTTTGGTGGCCTTTGGTGTTGAGTTCTAATTTTATTCCCTTGTGGTCTGAGAGAATGCATGGTAAAATTCAATGTTTCGGAATTTGGACAAGTTTGCTTCATGACCTAAAATGGGGTCTATTTTGTAAACTGTTCCGTGTGAGGCTGAGAGAAACGTGTATTCTGATGCTGCTTGGGGAAATATTTGGTAGATGTCTGTTAAATCTAGTTGATCCATGCAGTTGTTTAGATCTGCAGTTGCTTTGTTAAGTTTTGCCGACTTCATCTGTCTTGTGGGTATAGTGGTGACTTAACTTCTTCAATTTATGTCTTTGGGTATATGTGAGCTTTAAGGGAAAATAGTGTTTCTTGAATAAATCTGGGTGATCTGTTGTTTGGCAAATAGAGATTTAGAATTGTAATATCCTCCTGAAGGGGAGATCCCTTAATTAGTATGTAGCAACCTTCTTTATGTCTTCTCACTAATTGTAATTTGAAGTCTACTTTATCTGATATTAGGATTGCCACTCAAGCCTCTTTATGGGGAGATTTGCTTGGTAGAATTTATTCCAGCTTTTCACTTTCAAAATGTGTTTGTTTGTATGAGCAAGTTGTGACTCCTGAAGGCAGCAGAGAGAAGGATCTTGCTTTTTAATCCAACTAGACAGTCTATCACTTAATTGGAGAGTTAAGTCCGTTAATGTTGAGTGTTAGGACTGAGAGGTGTTTGGGAGTTCCTGCAATGTTATCCACCTTGGGTGCTGGAGCAACTAGATTCTTCCTATTGTTCTTGGATTCTCAGTTTGGGTGCAGTTTCTTGTTCTTTATTGTGGTCTTGTTGTTTTTCTATGTGTAGGACATCGTTTAGTGTCTTTCATTGGGCTTGTTTGTTGGAGGTATATTGTTTCAGTTTTTCTTTGCTCTGGAAGGTTTTTATTTGACCTTCGGTTATGAAGGAGAGCTTATCTGGGTACAGTATGCTTGATTGATAGTTGTTCGTCTTTAGGACATGGCCTACATCATTCTAGGCTCTTCTTGCTTTAATTGTCTGCACTAAGAAATCTGAGGTGATGCTAATTGGTTTCCCTTTGTAAGTAGTTGATCTATTCTACTTGACAGCTTTAAGGATTTTTTTCCTTGGAATTGATCCTGTGTGGATTATAATGTACTGGTGAGATATTCTGTCCTAGTTGGGTCTATTTGTGGTTCTAAAAGTTTCTTGTATCTGAATAGGCCTATCTTTTTGCATGTTTGGGAAGTTCTTTGCTATGATCATGTTAACCAAATTTCCTAGACCATTACATTCTGTCTCTGGGGGCTGGGAAGGTAGCTCAGTGGTAGAACTCTGGCCTTGCATGCATGAGGCCCTGGGTTTGATTCCTCAGCACCATATAAGCAAAAAGAAAAAAAAAGCCGGAAGTGATGCTGTGCCTCAAGTGGTAGAGTGCTAGCCTTGAGCTGAAGAGCTGAGGGACATCGCCCAGGCCCACAGTTCAGGCCCCACGACCGGCCCCCCCCCCAAAAAAAATTTCTGTCTCTAGGTGCTCCTCTACACACATTATCCTCAGATTAGGCTTTCTGAGAGTGTCTTCCAAATGTTGAATAGATCTATCATATTTCTTGGATTTCCCTTGGATAGTTTATATTCTTTCTCTGTAATAACCTGGCTGTCCTCAATCCCTCAGATTTGCTCCTCTGCATAGTCTAACCTACTGTGGAGACTTTCTACTTTGTTTTTTATTTCTTTTCCTTCTAATTGGTCAGCTTTAATGGCTTCAAATTCTTTGTTGGAGCTTTGTTTTAGATCTTGTATGAACTTCTTTACCTCCTTAATTTGGGGTTCAGTGTTTATTCTCAAATCACTTAGTTGACTGGTTATGGTTTCCCTGGACACACATTCTTTCTGTTGGGCTCTATTCATCATTCCCTTTGTGGTCTCCCTGAATTCTTTCAGCATTCTATTTATGGATTCCATGAATGCCTGTGTTGATCTTTTTCTATTGTCATCCCCCTCTCCAAAGTCCTGTATTACTCTTTGATTAGCTTCCTCATGTTCATGCAATTCCTGTAGTTCTCTTTGACTGTTCTTAGTCTGCTCGCACAATTCCTGTATTTCTTTTTGACTGTTCTCAACCTGCTCACGTAATTCCTGTATCAATCTTTGAGTAGCTTCCTCAGTCTCATGAGATTCCAGTATTAATCTTTGGTTTGCCTCTCTCTCCCTATCACGCTCACATTGAATCCTTTGTAGGTTTTCAATCTTTTCATTGATCATGTTTACCAGTAGTGTTTGTGGAGATTTTTGGGAACTCTCTTCTGGATTATTCATTAACTATTCTGTCAACTGATTTTCATGAGTGGGAATTCAGATACCTGGACTCGCCATTTTCCTTGTGTTTTTTCCTGCTTGTTCTGCCTATTTGGTATAAAAGTAACACCAATTTTTTGCTAGAACAAAATTTTAAGGCAAGCATAATCAAAGTTCTGTAATTGCACAGACAAAAGTCAGCAGATACAATCTAGTTCAACAGATACAATCTACTGAACATCAAAAAACTATGGCTTAATGAGTTAAGAACAGCAAAGAAGAATTTGGCAAACCACAAATTATTTATTTTAGTGAGTAATGTGGGCAAAAATAGGATTAGTGGGATTTGGAGAGGTAAAAGTATAGTGAATTAAACCAAGTCCTAATCTTAGAGAGGGAAATGGATTAGACAGAATGATAGAAGCGCGATTAAGAAAAAAAAGAAAAAATGGAAATACAAAAATTTAAATTTAAACAGTGAAACACTTAAAAATTATGTGTTTAAAGACGTTATTGAGAGAAGAAAAGGATAGGATGAGAGGAAAGGAGGGATAGAAAGGAGACATAAAAAACTAAAAAATAAAAATTCTTAAAAGAAGTTACTTGAAAATTATATAGTTATAAAGAGGCATAATACTGCTCTTAAAGAATTTTAGCCTAAGAGGTTGTGAACTGAGTAATAAAATTCTGGATTAAGTATGTACACAACGGGGCATAAGGTCTAATATTTGACGATGGGTAAATATCTGGGGATGATCAGAATAGCAATTAAGTCTCACAAAAAAGAAAGAGAAAAAAATGAAAAGAATAAAAAAAAAATAAGGACCAAAAGGTTCAGAAGAGATTTTTTTAAACACACACACACACACACACACACACACACATTTACACCTAAAATAATAATGATGAGAAGAAAAAAAATTAATAGAAAATATTATTTAAAAAATTAAAATAAAGGTACAAAAAAAGAGTTCTTTGATTTTTTTTTTGGGGGGGGGTTAGAATGTGAAGATGGTCTATTTCCCCTGTGTCCATAATCAGTCTCTTGGTGGAGTCTCTGGTCTACTTGTGGTGTTTGTTTTTCCTGTGGCTTGATTAGTTGCTTAAGTCAGTTCGTTTGAGCTGGCAGAAAATTGCTCGTTATTACCCAGAATTTTGAGATCCTCCTCTCAGGCTAGTTCATTGGGAGGGAGATCTGCCTTGAGTATCACGAAAGAGGGAGATGGCTGTTTCTTCTAATTTTGAGATGCCGTAATGAGGCTAGCTTCTGGGTAGGGTTGAGGCCTTTCAGCAATCAGTAGCTTTTCCCTGAGGTGCTACCTCCTGAGACACACACAGCCCAGCCTGGAGCCAATCTCAGGGTTTATGTTTACTGAATTTCAATTGATTGTCTCAGCTGCTGTAGGGAGGGGCAGCCTCTGGCTCGGTTTACCCAGTCAAGAAAGTCACTCCTCCAAGGACGGGGCTTCTTTGCCTGGGCTGGGTGACTTCTCTTGGGTGGAACTGATCCTGGCAAGTCAGGTCATGTTCCTGTTACCTCCTAAATGTGTCTTGTTTTCTTCCAAGGACTGAGTTGGAGATAGCTGTTCAAATGGGCCTTTGTCAGTATCAAAGTTAGAGATCTCCGGTGGTGGTCTTACCTCCTCAGCTCCCTGAGAAGGAGTGAGGATGTCAGCGTTCTAGTCATGTCAGAGTCTTGGTTCCTGGGCCATCTCTGGTTTGCGATCGGCAGTATGAAGATATCTGCTCCTTGTCAGTTCTTACTGGTGTTGAGTAGAATCTGCTGTCCCGCTGTGTCTGGCATCTTTGTCCTGGACTCTGTGTTATAGGTATGGTGGCTATGGCAGCTGCCACTGCTGCCACAGCTGCCACAACCGTGGCTACCAGCAAGTGCTCTGATCTGTCTCCTTGCCTGGATATTCCTTCTCTGGCCAAACTCTCTGTACTGTGATGGGACACTTGTTGGGATTCTGTAGCCTAGGACTGTGCACTGGAACAGTAAAACTGCTTTCTATGCGAGAGCTTGTTTCACCTCTAGCTTTGCCTCTACTCTCTCCCTCTGAACACATTTTTGGCTTCTTATTGAAGTATATCTGATATTTTAATGTAGATTTGTCCAAATATAATATTAGGTTAATCAATTATTTCATTAGGACAATGTTGGCCAGATTTATTTCCAGTAAATCTTATCCCTTATAATAAATGAGAACATGCTGTGTCAGTCTCCTATTAATATGACAAAATACTTTATAAAATTAACTTCAAAGGACAAAACATTAATCTTGGTTTCTGATTTTATACATTTCAATTTACATTTCTTATCTTCATTGCTTTTGGTTGGTGGTGGTACAGAACCACATATCAGGAACATGTGATGGAGTATGTGTATTCATGGAAGTTAGGAAGTAAAGAAAAAGAAGAATAGGAGTAGGATAGGGAGAAAAGGGAGGAGGGGATGAAGGAGAGGAAGAAGGAAAAGTAGAAGGAGACAGAGAAGTAAACGAAGGAAGAGGAAGAAAGGACTTTGATCATAAATCTTCTTTGATCACAAGTTCTCAGTGACCTAATCTCTATAACTATGCCCATTTGAAAGGATTCACCTCTTTATGACAACATAGTGAAACCTAATTATTAATCCCAATCCTTTATTATTTCAGATTTAATTTCTGGGTAGATCTTTCTATACAATTGTGATAACTTCTGTTCCTAAATATCAGAGATGCTATTTGGCATAGAGTTGGTTTGCTTATACCATTGCTGGAGAGATGAATGAAATATTTTGAGCTTAAATACATTTTATTTAACAGATAAGGAAGCTCCTACAGGTTTCATTTGGTGATCACTCAAAAATGACTATTTATCTAACTCATAATGACTTGAATTTTTCATAATTTTATGGCATTTCCATCAAGTATTTGTCATCAATAGTGAGGTTCTTTACTTCAAGTTGAAGGAAAAATAAATACTATCACGATCATTTATCAGAATTATTCTTTAAAGAGTAGGTATAATATGAATTTCCTATCATTCAAAAATTAGTTATCTTCAAGTCTATAGGAATAATTGGATAAGTGATTAAATATCTTGATTTAGTTATCTTATACTGAGGTTGATTCAATTTCTAAAAATCACTGTTGACCTAAAATACATGAAATTCAGTGTTTCTCTGAAATGACTTGGTAATCAAACCTCAAAAATACATGACTAGTAACAAAGATATTTATATACTCACAAAATGTATGAATCTACAAAAGCTAAAAAAGATTAGGTGTAAAAGAACATAAAATCATGTGACCACAGTATATAATATTTAATTTAATGAAAAAATGCTTTATTCAGCCTTACAGAGCCTTTTGTTTTAAGCTTACATGAGAAATTTTTAACGATCACTTTTTTGCTTTTGAATAATAGAATATTTCAATTTGTTTAAAGATTCTGCCTTTTAAACCTTAGAGTGCATATTTTTTCATAAAAATGAAAAATATTTTTCACAATGCAAGTTCAGGTTTAATAACAATAAATATCTAAATGTTAATTTGTTAAATTGAGACTCTAGAATTCAAATAATACAATTTATTTTATTCTTACATATATTAAATCTGTGCTAAATATGGGTGTCTCAAGCTTGTAATCCTTGCTACTCAGGAAGCTGGGGTTCAAAGTCAGCCTTGCCAAGAAAGTTTGTGAGACACATCTCAATTAATCAAACACACACATCACAACACAAACACACGCACACACACACACACACACACACACACACACACACAAACACACAAAGCCAGAAATATAATGGTGACTCAAATGATAGAGCAATATCCTTGAGGAATAAAACAGCAACAACTAAGAGATAGTTCTTGAGTTAAAATCACAAGAACAACACACACACACACACACACACACACACACACACACACAATATTATGTCTAAATGCTTATTTTAGTTTGAAGAAATAAACAATATCATGAAAAGTAAATTTGTTACTTATCTTGGAACATTTGAGAAGTTGATTTTAGTATAATTTGTCTTAAGATATAACATAGGTTATTAAAATTAATCTTAATCTAGTTATATTTATAATTACTCATAATAATTTAGAGTACAACAGTTGGGATTTTTCTATAGCCATAAGAGATATTCTGAGTAAAAGGAAGAGAGGAATATAGGAAGAAAGAAGAAAGAAAGAAAGAAAGAGAGACAGAGAGAGAGAAAGAAAGAAAGAAAGAGAAAGAAAGAAAGAAAGGAAGGAAGGAAGAAAGGAAGGAGAGAATGAGAAAGAGGTAGGGATGGATGGAAGGAAAGAGGAAGCAAAGAAGAAAGGAAGGAAGGAAGGGAGGGAGAAAGGATGGGTCAAAACAATTTAATTCATAAAATCTATTTAGCCCAACATAACCTCCATGTAATTAATCCTTTAGTAAAGTCAAGTTTGCAATTTTCACTTCTTTGCATGTTCTCCATGCATGAATGAAACCAACAAATGAAGGATCATAAAGAACCAGGTGAATCTGTTTGCATCTGTAGTAATATGTATGTAAATCTTTTCCTCATTTTTTATACATCATCAAATAACATTTGCAAATAATTTACATTTAGTTATAAACATTCTAAAAATTGATGAAACTACAGGATTTCAATACATTATATAATGTGAATACAATTATTTTTAATGTTATTAATATTAAATTCTTCATGTTATATTAATTATAAAATTTTATTATGCATTTTATCAGATAAATTAGCATCCTCTGATTTTGGTTTCTGTGGGAGTCCTAATAGCCGACTGTAATTAAAATAAAAGGATATCTGTATTTCATGGCACAAACGAATATTTCTGAAAGCAATTAACTCATCGGAGATTGTTGAAATAAGTTATCGGGTCCTTTAAATGCAGTATCATTTCATCTGTAAAAAGGGATAGGTTTACTTCTTCCCTATTTGGATCCCCTTTATGTTTTTCTTTTTATTTACTTATTTATATTTTTATCGTGAGAATACCGTACAGAAGAGTTACAATTACATGGGCAAAGATAACATATACATTTCTTATCAAGCATTGTTGCCTCCTCTATGTCTCCCCTTCCCATACCTTCCCATACTCCCGCCACCCCACCCAAACCTCACCCCACTCCTCACCAAAGTTGTAAAATTCATTTTTCGACATAACGACTTGTACATCTCATTTTGCAATGGGTCCACCTGCATCCCTAGTTAAACAATTTCTTTTTTCCCTTCCCCTCCACAAATTATACCAACATCAAATACTGTGAAAGCATGGGTTATACCATGGGGGAGGGACATACAAAGCAAGAAAAAATCATCCTATAAATATGTTAGAAACAATTGCAAGAAAGGAAAAAAATATTTGAATACTTATGTTTTTCTCTTGCCTATTGCTCTTGCTATAAATTCCACTACCATATTGGAGTGCACATTGAGAGAGTGCACATCCTTTTCTCATTCCTGATTTTAATGTCTTCATGCTTCCACCGTTAGGTAAATGCTAATTATCTCTGCCCTATACATACTATGTATTATATCGAGGAATGTTCCATGTATTTCTAGCTTCTCAGATCTTTTAATCATAAAGATGTATTGGAGCTTGTTAAAAGCTATTTCTACATCCCTACAGACAATCATGTGTTTCTTGTCCCTCCTTCTGCTGATGGTTTGTATGATGTTTATTGACAAGAATATTGAATCCAATTGTATCTTAGGAAGAATCCTATTTGATTATACAATATAACTTTTCTGTTAGTTGCTGAAATTGGTTGGTGAGAATTCTATTAAGAAGTTATGCATCATTGCTTGTCAAAGAGTTGGTTTCATAGTTTTCTTTTTTTGGTGAGTCCCTATGTGATTTGGCGAAGATCTAATTCTAGCTTCATAGAATGTGTTTGATAATTCCATTTCCCTCTCTATTCCATTAAAGACTTATTTCTGTGTATTGTAAGTTCTTTGCAGGCATTAATTTCATGGTACATTCATTGAGTCTTAGATTTTTCTTGAATGGGATGTGGTTTCTTGACATTTCATTTTCATTTCTTCTTATGTGTTACTCCTTGGTTCAGATCGAGTATAGGAAAGCATCAATTTCTCCAGGATTCTCGAGGAGATTGGCATGAGGTTTTCAAAGTTCTCTCTTATATCATTCTCTATTTTGCTTATATCTGTCGTTTGGTCTCATATTTGTCTTTAATTTTCTCTATTTGGATGAGTTATCTTATTGCTTTGGGTATTTTTTTATTATGAAGGTGATATACAGAGGGGTGGGTTACAGTTACATAAGTAATGAGTACATTTTTAACAGTGTTACCCCTTGTTCATTTTTGCCTGCTTCCCCCAAACCTGACATCCCACTCCCACAAGTTGTAAAGTTCATTTGTAACATAGGGTCTAGTGTATATCATTGTTGCTTTGGTTAATCTTTGTCCCACTATTTCGGTGATTTCCCTCCTCTTCCCCAAATCAGATTAACATGTATAAAACAAAGGGTGCATAAATCAAAAACAGTGACTAGAGGGAATAAGCCAAAGGGTAAATCTAAATAGAAACAACTAAAAACAGTTCTTTATACCATCATCTTGTATCCATTTCTTGGAGCTCATTTCTATAAGCATCATTTTAGATGGTGATATGCATGTTACTATTGAGCTATTGTGAATATACTAGACATATTCTAGTTTTTCCAAATGAGTGAAAATATGTAGCCTATGATTTTTTGTGTCTGGCTTGTTTGACTTGTTATGTTTCCAAATTATTCCATTTCCTTACAAATGGGGCAATGTCATTCATCTGATGGAAGCAGAGATTTATGTTGTGAATATATACGACATTTTCTTGATCCATCATTGTTGGGTGATAGGAGAACTCTATTGAGGAACATCTGTACTTCTTTACAGAGTATTTGAAGAAGTTTACATTTCCACCAATAGTGCAGTAATGTTCCTTTTTGGCCACATTCCCCACCAGGCCAGTAATGTTCCATTTTGGCCCCATTCCCAACCAGCCCAGCTTCTGTTATTAATAATTTTCTTCATAATTGTTCTTCTAACTGGGGTGAGGTGGAATCTCAATGTTGCTTTGAGTTGGACTTCTTTTATGGCCAGAAATGTTCCATATTTCTTCATGTGTCCATTGGTAATTCATATTTCTTCTTCAGAGAGGTCTCTCTTTAAATCATTCTTCAAGGAAATAGAAGAGGTAATCCAAAATTTATATGGAACAATAAAAGACCCCGAATAGCAAAAACGCTCATCAACAGAAAGAACGCTGCTGGAGGAATATCAATACCAAATTTCAAACTCTACAATAAAGCCATAGTAATCAAAAGAGCTTGGTACTGGCAAAAGAACAGACTTCAGGACCAATGGAATAGAATTGAAAACCCAGAAATGAACCTACAGACCTATAGCCATCTAATCTTCGATAAGGGAGCTAAAAAATTCGAATGGAAGAAATACAGACTCTTTAGTAAATGGTGCTGGCAAAATTGGTTAACTACTTGTAGAAAACTAAATCTAGATCCTTATATATCACCCTGCACCAGAATCAATTCCAAATGGATCAAAGACCTCGGAGTCAAAGCAAACACTCTGAAATCATTACAAAATGGAGTAGGAGAAACCCTAAGTCTCCTTTGCGCAGGCCAAAATTTTCTTAATAGAGACCCGGAAACACAACAAATCAAAGAATGGTTGGACAAATGGGATTGCATGAAGTTGCTGAGCTTCTGCATGGCAAAGGACATAGCTAGCAAGATCAATAGAAAGCCCATGGATTGGGAGAAAATTTTCACTAGCCATACAACGGACAAGGGTCTCAAATCTAAAATATACTTGGAAATCAAAAAATTAAATCCCCCAACAACAAATCCTCAAAGAAACAACTGCCCTATAAATAAGTAGGACATAGGTTTAAAGAGAAACTTCTCTGAAGAAGAAAGAAGGATTGCCAATATACACAAGAAGAAATGCTCAACTTCCCTAGCCATAAAAGAAATACAAATCAAAACAACATTGAGATACCACCTTACCCGAGTTAGAATGGCAAAAATCAAGAACTCTAATAACAACAGATAATGGAGGGTAGGTGGACAGAAGGGAACCTTACTTCATCGATGTGGGAGTCTAAACTTGTTCAACCACTTTGGAAAGCAGTATGGAGGTTCCTCAAAAGGCTTCACATAGAGCTCCCCTATGACTAAGCAATCGCAATTTTGGGCATTTACCCAAATATTTACAAACAGGACCACACTAATGTTACCAGCACAACTATGTTTATTGCAGCATTATTTACCATAGCCAAGATATGGAACCAACCTAGATGCCCCTCAGTGGATGAATGGATCAAGAAAATGAGGTATGTATACACAATGGAATTCTATCCTCCATCAGAAAGAATGACATTGCTCCATTTGTTAGGAAATGGAAAGACTTGGAAAAATTTATATAAAGTGAAGTAAGCCAAGCCCAAAGAAACATAGGTCCCATGGATTTCCTTATTTGCAGTATCTAGTGTAAGTATGAGTCAAGCAGAAAAGGTCAGATAACGTGATGTTAGGAAAATGAACCCTTAAATATGTATTTAAATGTTTTTTTCTTTAATGCATTTGCTTCTAACGCATTTATAGGATTTGTTGCTTTTTATTACCCTCCCTCTCAGTATAAATCCTGGTTTCACTGTATTTGATGTCGGCATAATTTGTGGATGGGAAAGGGAAAAAAAAGTCGTTTAAATAAAGATACAGGTGGACCCATTGCAACATTGAGAAGTTCAAGTTGTCATGTCGAAAACGAACTTTACAACTTTGGTGGGTTGGGGAGGTTGGGGTGGTGAGGGGAGGCTGGGAAGGGATGTGAATGGTAAACAAAGAGGAGGCTGTAATGCTTGCTAAGAAATGTACTCATTATCTTGCCCATGTAATTTTAACCCCTCTGTACAGTATTTTCACAATAAAAAAGAAATTAAAAAAAGTAATACCGTGCCATTTGAAGGCCAGCATAGAACAAAAGGAAATAATTTTGTTTTAAACATATTCTACTCCAGGGACTGGGAAGGTGGCTCAGTGGTAGAGCGCTTGCCTTGCATGCATGAGGCCCGGGTTCGATTCTTCAACACCACATAAGCAAAAATAAGCCAGAAGTGGTGCTGTGGCTCAATTGTTAGAGGGCTAGCCTTGAGTCGAAGAGCTGAGGGACAGTACCCAGGGCTAGAATTCAGGCCCATGACTGAACCCCCCCCCCACCCAAAGAAAGTTCTACTGCAAAGAAACAAAGACATGGAGGTTTTAAAATGTCTTATGGATGTATATTTCACCCCTGAAATGATTCTCTTGTTGCAGGAGTCAGTTATCAATTCCTTTAATTTAGTCCTGAGTTCTCCAGAGCAAGAACGATTCCAAAGAAGCCTCCAGTATGATCAGGAAAAGGAGCCTCTTCTCAGAACAGTACTCCTTTAAGGAGGGTTCCAATGAAATATCTGTTTTTTTATTTGCTTGTTTCTTTAGTTTGTGTTGGTTCTGGGGCTTGAACCCGGACCCTGTCCCTGAACAGTTTTCTTTCCTGCCCATCAGCCCTCAAATCTACTATTCAATGCTTGAACCAAAACTCCCCTTCTGGCTTTTTTGCTGTGTAATTACAGATGAGTTTGACAGACTCTCCTGCCTGGGGGGCTTTGAAGTAAGATAATAAGAAAGCCAAGTGACATCAGCTGTATAGACTTCTCTTTTCAAACGTGAAATATTAGATGAAGTTTATTTTAAAGCTAATATTTGACAATTTTTTCTTTTTTTTATTGTGAGAATACCATACAGAGGAGTTACAATTACATTGCCAAGATAACAAGTACATTTCTAATCAAGCATTTTTTCTTCCACTTTGTTTTCCCATCCCATCCCTTCTCGTACTACAACCCTCCCCCCTCCAGGTCCTCGCCCCCCACCACCAAAGTTGTAAAGTTCTTTTTTCGACGTTACATCTTGTACCTCTCATTGTTGCAATGGGTCAAACTGTATCCCTAGATAAACGATTTGTTTTTAGAGAATATGTCCAGCAAATAATGCATAACATTACTCAGCAAAATTGGGTGCACTGAATCATTTTGGAATTATTTGTATTGCTTGGGAAGATTATTGGTCTTTTCGTTCCTTTTGGGGAAACTTAAAGTCATATTTCACCTTTTTTGTTGGCTGTGGGGTTTGTACTCTGATCCTGGGGGCTGTCCCTCAGCTCTTCAGTTCAACTTGAGTGCACTACCACTTTAGTTACAGCACCACTTCTGGGTTTCTGGTGGTAAACTGAAGATTAGGGTCTCATGGACCTTCCTGAGCAGGCTGACTTTGAACCACAATCCTCTGGTCTCAACCTCCTAAGTGGCTAGGATTACAGGTGTAAACAACCAGCACCTGGCTCATATTTGCATTTATGTGCACTTAATGACACTGTGTAGACAAAGAATGGAAATTTTAACCAAATGATGACATTGCAACTTTTCAGAAAAATTGAGATAGCAATAAATATACTCCATTTCCATTTTGTTACATTAATGACTCATGAGCTATGGGACCCTTACATTAGCATCCTCTGACATATGTATAGGTGAATTTAGTATCAGGAAATGTTCATAGAGAAATATAGAAATACTGATTTTTAGAAAGCAAAGGAGATCACCAATGAAAGAACAGCATAGGAGGAGATACATTCATCACACAGAGATTAAGAACTAGCCTAAGAGATTTAGAATGCTAAAGACAATGAGGACAAGCCTAGTTGACAACAAGTTCTTCAATAACCAAAAATGGTTCTCTATAACAGTTTCTGGTATACCTTAGTTACTATCATTTATTCCTTACATCTTCAGTTATTCTTTATCTTCTGTCACAACACTTAATTAGCCTCTGCCTTTTTGGTTCCATTACTGACCAAAAGGTTTCAAAATCACACTTAGACTACCCTTCTCTTTGTGATTAACAGTGATGACACAAAATCCTGGAATCGAATTTCCAGAATTAATCTTCCCCTGACATCTAAGCACATTCCTGGCATTAATCTCTGTGACTTAATGAACAAAACTTTTTTCAACACAGTATCCTAATATAAGTACATGAATTAGTGACTATTGTCAAGTGTCATTATGGAAGGAGCAATTATATATTACAAGTATGGGTTCTTTATTATGCATTTACTAACTAAATCTTTTTGTTTTGTTTTTGTTTTGCCAGTCCAGGGGTTTAAACTCAGGGGTAAGAAATTATTCCTGAGTTTTTTTTCTTTCTTTCTTTTTTTTTTTTTTTTGCTCACAGCTAGCACTCTACCACTGGAGGCACAGTACCACTTCCAGAATTTTTCTTTTTATGTGTACTGAGGAATTGAACCCAGGGTTTCATGCATGATAGGCAATCACCGTACCATGAAGCCACATTTCCAGAGCCATAAATGACTTTCTTAAGATGGTATTACATTTTTACTCAGTAACTGTGTATCATAATTTTGGCCAGGTGCTAGAAATGATGTCGAAAGCAATACAATACAATAAGTCCAGTAAGGCTGGATGGACAATGAAGAACTGTCATGGTCTAGCCAGGGCACAGAGGGGCTTATCTCATGTAGCTGTTTCAACAGGCTGAGGAAGACAGCACCTGACCTACAGCCCACCTCCAGAATGAGAGGGCCACCTTGGGTTCTAGCCACATGGGGATGCTGAACCCCCACCTCCAGCACCCATTCAACCAGTTCTTGTGAAAGAGGGAGAGAAAAAAGTCACAATTACAATTAAGAAGGTTGCTGGTGGCTTAGAACTCTAATCCTAACTAAACAAGAGCCTGAGATACGAGGATCATGGTTCATAGCCAGCCCCGGCAGGAACTTCTGTGAGACTCTTATATCCAAAGAACCACCAGAAAACTGGAAATGGTGCTGTGGGATCAAGTGGTAGAGTGCTAGCCTTTTGCTGAGGAGCTTGGGAACAGTGCCCAGACCAAGAGTTCAAGCCCCACGACTGACAAGAAGTGGACTTCCTACCACCAGAAATCTACTGAACAACAACTATTGTCTTAGGGAACATGGTAGTGAAGTCAGGCTGAGCTTCCTGTGAAGTTGAAGTCATAAGTAGGTCACCTGGCTTCTCTGTGCCTTGATTTCCCCAGCTGCAAAATTCCACAGAATGAAGGATCCCCTACCATACGGGGATAGGGTAATGATGAAAGAGAGCCATGTTTTGTTTCATAATCCCACATCTCTTGCATGATTGATAAAAGGCTCCATCTGAGCCCTTTCCGGGTATCTTCTTATCATTTGCTCACAGACCTGTAGAGAACCTTATCTGAAGGCTGCTCGCTCTGTGCCTAGCCATGTTCCAGAGATCCCTCTGCATAAATCCCTTGTTTTCTAACAACTGTCCTGTGAGGAAAATGAGGTCTGATGGTTGCGGCCCTACCCAGAGCTTCACCTATGGTCAAGAATCAGCTGCTGTGGACTAAGAGTTGGGGATAATCCATCTAAATTGATGACTGTGCATGTTGCTACATGTCTACCATCCCAACTACAGAGGACCAGGCCTGGAGGAGCATACCTGTCACAGATAGGAGGACCTCGATCCAGCCCAGCCAGAGCATATATTGAGTCTCTGTTTCAGAAATGCCCAAGACAGAAAGTTGGCTCCCCAGAGCCAGGGAAAGGAAACAAGCAGGGGTCATGGTGCCCCAAGGGGGTGTCTGACCTCAGTAGGGGTGGTTTGGGGGCAGCCACTCACCTGTGCTGCTGGAAGAAGCTGCTGGAGGCTGTTCCAGGTGGGATGAGCAGTGATGGCAGTGGTGTTGTGGACAAATGGGGCCAAAGTAGAGAACCAGGTCCAGGGATCAGGTTGGGGCTTTAATCAGGATGGCAGCACGCCATTGCCTGATATTTGAAATCTCGAAACTTGGGCAAGGGAGAAAGTGGCTGGTTCGTGGGCAGGCTTCTCAATTTACTACTATACTCCCAAGTCACCTTGAGTCTCTTCCTCACAGTTCAAACACCTCACCTTCCTCAAATGCTGGTAGTGGTGTAAACTAACAGTGGGAATCCCAGTGCTACCAGGCAGCATGGAAGTGGGCGTGGCCACCATTCTTGTATCCCATTGGTCTGAAAGAACCATGAAAGAATGGGGGTGTGGCCGGAATCCTGTGATGCAAACAGCATGGTCAGAGTCAAGAAGTTAGCATCTCCCCAGCCCTTTTCCCAGGGAAGAATGTCAATTCAGTTGGAGACAAGAGGGTGACCAGCTTTAACCGGATGGCTGCACAGATTATTGTGTATGTCTGTTTGTTGCCAGTCCTGGACCTTGAACTCAGGATCTGAGCACAGTCTGTGAACTACTTTTGCTCAAGGCTGGCCCTCCAAACTGGAGCCACAGCGCTTCTGGCTTTGTTGTCACTGAAGTTGGAAAGGGGTATCAAGGACTTTCCTGCCTAGGATGACTTCAACCATGTTCCTCCAATCACAGCCTTGTAAGTATCAAGGAGGACTGCTGAGAGCCACAGGTGCCTGCTTAATCATTGGTCTTGCTGATGTTCTTGGACAGCCAGGTGAGTTCCCTATCCTTGGGTTTAAGTGGTGGGAGCTGTAGCCCACAGTTCAAATCCTGGTCCTGCCACCTCCAAATGGCGGGAGATCCTAAGAAAGTTACTCCTATCCATATGATTACCAACGGAATGTGATGTGTGTCATGATTGAATGAGCAGTTCTTGAATGATTCCAGTATAAAATTATACACAATTTTATTATAGGACACTGATCAATGTTAGTTAATATTTTATTGAGCATTTAAACAATCACATTAATAAAATGGAGGCATAATGAAATAACTAAGAATTGGGTCTCACATACTAAAAAGGTGCCATTTTTCTGCCAGGACTGGTTTAGGAACTCAAGGTCTTTGTAACTCTGATGCACTATGTGGGAAGGGAAAGCTGGTTTCCTTGAAGTCAAGAAATTCAAGTCTGTTCCTTAGGCCTGAAATAGATCCCCACCACTAGAAAACATCTTATTCATGTACAATTTACATATATGATTTATATTTATAAACATATGTTGACTAGTTTTCATTCAGTGCAGTAATTTAATTTTAAAACAGGTGCAACAACTGTCTTCTCACATGAGGGTGAATTTTTGGCAGGGCTGCGACTCGAACTCGGGGCTTAAGAGGCCCAACTGCACAGTGGGTCCACATGATCACACTAGACTGTGAGCCAGTAAGGAGTTGGGTTGTTCCCAGGAACTGAGATCGAGTCCTAGGGAGGCCAAAATAGTCCTCAATGCATCATTGAAACATGAGATGTATATTCACATCCGTGTGTGGACTGCATCATGCATTGAGTGTACTTATTGTCTTTAATTTGTATGCTATTCATAAATGTATTATGTATTTTCTTGAGTATATGATAACAGGTATAACTCGGCTGACATGGATAACAACTCATTCCTATGACTACAGGGTGGCCCATGCATTCGCCATCCTAGCTGGGACCCAGTACTTGCACAGGAAATGAAACAGGTGCAACGATTGGCTTCTGGCATCAAGATGAATCTTTTGGCAGGGCTGGGATCTGAACTCAGGCCTAGCAAGCACCATTGGTGAATGGTTCCACATTAGCACACCAGCCTGTTAGCAATGAAGGAGCTAGGCCTTCCCAGTACCTGAGTTTGAGCCCCCCTGGGGGGAGAGTGGCAAGCACAATAGTGACCCATTCATAAACTGAAGGTAGTATGCAAATAAGTATATATTTGTATAGAGTAGGATTGATTGATAGTGACCTGTGATGGAATCCAATCTTTGTGACTACTGATTCTTGGATCTTTCCTGATGCCTCCATTTCATGACTGTGATTATTGTCACGCTTCATCAACTCTCTTTTACAAATAATCTATACCCCATGAGTCTTGCCTATCATTTCCTACTTGCATCATGCACGAAGTACTCATTCAAAGATGAGATCGATTTCATTCTATGACTCTTTTTAGGTCCAGAAATGAGTATCTCAGGATCTCCCGCCATTACCTCTTCGTAGGGGGGCTGAATTCAAGCCTCATGCCTGGAAAAGGTACTCCTTATATACATTTTAATGATGGGATTTATACTTCCATACAGATGTTCAGTCCATATTGTGTTTGGTGTGGTTTTTCATTTTATTTCTTGTTTTATTCATTTGTTTACCTTTTTTTATTGACTCTGATGACACCTATACCATTTATTACATTGCTTACATCCTACCACATAGAATGTAGATTTTAGATGTGTTCTCCATCATGTCTGGCAGTGTGAGGATATGAACTCGGTGTCTAGCCGGCCCAATTCATGAATGGGTGAGTTTCAGCATGGAAGCCTTTAGACAATAAAGCTGTCAGGTGTTTGCCCAGCACTGAGATCAACCCCCAGGTTTGGCCAAAATAGCAATACATGAATAGGCAGATGGTGGTATACAAATAAATATATATTGGTAAAGAGTGCCAGAGCCGTCTATCTATGATTGAATGACAATTACTACTTTCCTCCCAATTCTTAGGTATTTACTATCCCAACATTGAAGGAATATTATTCTTTTCATGCTTAATAACATTAAGACCAATCAGCATTAGAGGAGTATTGCATCCAATTTTAGACAAGACCGATGCATGAACTACTCTTTTAATCAGTATCCCTATGCATAGGAATGAGTTGCTTGTGATCTCCTGCCATTGGTATCAGGACTGGGATTTTAACCCAGGGCATATGTTGACAGGTTGGCCTATGGCTTCACTGATAGCCCACCAGCCATCAGCAAGGGCAGGTCAGGTCCACATTGCAGCCATATCATTCAGACCCAGGATGGTTACCGTCCAAAGAAAAAATCATAAAACCCCAGCCCTCTACAGCTTGCCACGTTTTGTGCTTTCTAGGTTTTTTTTTCTACTTGCAAGAACTCTGGGCCTAGGATCTCAGGGTCGGCTATGGGAGATCCAAGCTGAGGCAGAGTTTAAATGAACTGAGTTCAAGCCCCATGGTTGTAAAAAATAAGAATAAAGAAAAAAACATTATTTAAGTAAATTAAAAAAAATATAAAGCTCCGTGGTTTGGAATTTCTGCCAGTTTTCTTTCCTAGCCTGGGATTTGAACTCAGGGTCTAGGTAAACTTGTAGCAATGTGAGGGAAGAGTTGCCACTGCTTGAGTTCAAACCCAGTGCCAACCAAAAGTGAAAAACTAAGTCACTGACCTCGGCAGGGTGAAGTAGTTGTGGAAATGGGAGGCAAGGGATGGTATGGAGAAAACAAAGGAGGAGTCAACAATGCTCAAGTGGAAATGTACCCATTACCTTGCTCCTGTAACTGTAACCCCTCTGTAAAACGTTTTTGCAATAAAAAAATACAAAAAAGAGAAACAATATAGTTCTCAGAGAAGCACTTTAGAGGTAAGGAAAGGATGTCTGAATAGCTGTACAAAATTCTACACTGCTTTTTTTAAATGTTCATTATGGAACTGAGTAAACATGATTGCTTCCATTAAAAAAAAGTAAGTCACTGTCGAAACTGGGGCCAGTATTTCTGCCATTGCTAGGATTTGAGCTCACCATCCAGGTAACTCTTACACTATGGGTGAAGGCGAAGGTCACTGTCTTTGAGGAAAAGAAATTCAGGCTAGAGTTCCCAGGGCGTGAATGAAGGCCCTGCAATTGAAAAAATATTTCTATACATGTGTAACATATGATATACACTTATGTATGTTAATTTCATATTATGATTTTATTATTGATTTTGTATTTTTTTTGATTCATTCATATAATATGCTAAATACAATAATTGTATTTAGCATATTATACACATACTATTTATTACATTTTGCACACTTATAATAAAATTCTATGCAACAATTTAGGACATTGACTCATTTTTCATTAATATTTTATTAAGTATTGAAACATAATACATAATTAAATGGATGCATTTGTTACAGTCTTCACATGTTTAGAGTCTTTTCCAAGT
>NW_027204724.1:0-21661 GCF_024711535.1 Dipodomys merriami | reverse complement strand
AGTATTAGTGACAATAAAATGCCTTAGTGATGGAGAAGGAAGGGCCATAATTCTTCCCTTCTATCCTTATACTTTCTCCATAACTCCAGCTCCACCCAGACATGTCTACCATGGTTTCTGCTCCCAAAAGTCAACAGTGAATCCTTTGGATAGTTCCTAATTACTCCATCTCTCCTTAATTGTAATAGCAGTTGCTTCTAGCTCTTAAGCAGCTCACCTAGGAGAGGTGGTCACTGTTCAGGTGGGCTTCTCAAAACAATAATAAGAAGAAAACCTTTCATTTATGTAATTCCTCCTATTCTAAAGAGTAATATTGTATTTTTTGCTTCCAATTACTCAGAAGTACTTCTGTGTAAGGTGGATTAAAGTTGTTTCTCCTGGACTCAAGCATCCAGTATCTAGTTGTGGGTGTTCTTCTGAACCAGGTGAGCTGGTTCTACTCAGCATTCCAGACCCTTGTGGGCTCTGTGAGATGCTGAGCTGTGAGTGGCAAAGACTGCTGGATCTGGGTCTTCACATATGCCTGTGTTCTCCAGGAGCTGCGTTTTCAAACTCAGAATTTCTAGTACCATCTATAATTTTAGAAGCCCTTCCCCATTCTGTTGAAACATAATCAAAATAAACAAAAAAATACTCTGTCCAGAGTTGATACAACCTGCATGCTTCAAAATATAAAATTAAGCTTATGTTAAAATCCTACATTTCTATATTAAGTGAAGTAATCCAAGCCCAAAGAAACAGAGGTCTCATGGTTTCCATTATTTGCAATATCTAGTATATGTATAGGTCAATCAGAAAAGGTCAGATAAGGTGATGTTAGGAAAA
Organism: Dipodomys merriami; assembly: GCF_024711535.1. Lineage (NCBI taxonomy): Eukaryota > Metazoa > Chordata > Mammalia > Rodentia > Heteromyidae > Dipodomys > Dipodomys merriami. The sequence continues at coordinate 20,836 of NW_027204724.1, read as the reverse complement.
TGAACCCTAAGATATGTATTCAAATGTTTTTTTGTTTTTCGTGCATTTGTTTCTAACGCATTTATAAGATTATTTCTTTGTTGCTTTTGTATGCCCCTCACCCACAGTATAACCCCTGCTTTCACTGTATTTGTTGTCGGTATAAGTTGTGGAGGGGAAGGGGAAAAACAAGTCGTTTAAATAAGGATAAAGGTGGACCCGTTGCAACAATGAGAAGTACAAGTTGTCATGTCGAAAAAAAACTTTACAACTTTGATGGGGGCGGATTTGGTGGAGGGAAGGGGGGAGGCTGGAAAGGGATGGGGAGGGGAAACAAAGGAGGAGGCTACAATGCTTGATAAGAAATGTACTCATTATCTTGCCCATGTAATTGTAACCCCTCTGTACAATATTTTCACAATAAAAAAATAAATGAATAAAAATAAATAAATAAATAAAAACAAAAAGAAAGAAAATCCTACATTTCATGTGTTACTTTCTAGATGATAGTTTGAAACGAAACTATACCATTTGTGGGTGGAGACTAGCGGGAGGAGTGGGGGAGAGCAAAGAAAGCAGTGACTATACAAAAAGAAATGTACTCATTACCTGGCTTATGAAATTGTAAACCTTTTGTTCCTCACCTTTAGAATAACAACAACAATATTTTTTAACTAGGAAAAAAGTTACATGTTACATATGTTACATTACATTCCTAAACATTTTATATTTTTAAACTATATGCACTTTGATTCATAATTCATAAGAGAACTATATTTCAGAGTTTGCTGACTTTATGAAAGTAGTTAGGTAGCCTATTATATATTCTTTCCTTTCCTAAGAAAGTTTCTAGCTATTTATAGCCCTCTAAGAGTTTCATAAAGCTTGGATTGATTAAAGAAATAAAAGTAATCCCTTACTTGAAAGGCAATTTCAAGTGGTTATATTGTCATGAATTTAAAATTATATTTTTTTAAAATAACTTTTCTCAAGGGTAGTCAGTAACCTGTAATATGTAACCTACAAGGGTTAGGGAGGGAGAAAAATCGAATTTCCTTAGAAAGGATTTTCCCTTGTTGTGTGAGTTCTTAGAATTAAGATGTTAATGCATATTATTAGAGTTGCATTTGTATTTCAATCAACAACATTTCTTATAATCAAAGTGGTGTTGCCAGCAGTACTATGTGATCTGGAAACTGAGAGGACTTGTTGAATGGAATCAATACGTTTTCTTAATGCTAATTGTTACCTGATTCCAGCAGATTACAAATGCTATGGTACATATATTAGTAATCAGAATACATTGATACACAAAGCTACTGTATATTATAAATGAAAATGAGATGTGCAAATCATAAGATTCTATACACATACTCCACATATAGACATATCTGTATATGTATATATGTATGCATACACATGTACATACACATATACACACATACATATGTATATATGCAGAGAGGAAAAAAATTTATAATTGAATATGCATCTTATGCAAATTTAATAATGCAAAGCATACATTGATTCCATATATACGTGTCACCTGGCAATTTCACAAATATTGGTAAATTTTAATTACTGTTGCAATTAGTAGTATCTTTGAAAATACTTATAATGAGCTGAAGTCATATGTTTTTCTTGTCACTCCAGAGTTTCAATGCACCTGCCATATGTTGTCTTTAGTAATTACAAGGCTTTTTTTCTCTCTGCAGCATAAGTACTAATTAAGTTGCAGGGTTTATACAATATATCCAAGGTTAGATTGCATCATCTTGAAAACTGCCTTAGAATGTTTCTCATTTCACTTAAAAATAGCCACCCACCAACAAAATAAAAAGGCTCCAGTCAAAGAAAGTCATATGGAAAGCAATATAAATGAACAAACAGAATCGCATTGAAGGGACAAGAACATTTAGTAAGATTTTACCTCTTTAGTTTGTGATTGCACAAATAACATTCAAGCTATTTCATACTGTGTCTTCCCATATCTCAAGCCCATCATAAAGGTTAATTATCCTTATGTGTAACGAAAGCACATGCTGCAGTATCAAAGCAAAGATTAAATAATATCTCTCTAAAATATCTTGTAATATATGAATTGATACAGCAGCTTAAAGGATTTCTTTTTGATTTTTTTCAAGACTGTTCTGCTAACAGAGATATCAATTAGCTAACTACAGGTTACTACCCCTGGGTAAAGGAAATCACAGGAAATGCATTGTAGGAGAGTTCTAGTAACATTTTAAAAGCATAAAATGAAAACATAATGAAACGTTTCTCGTGGTTCATGCCTGTAATTCTAGATACCGAGGAAGTAGAGTTATGAAAGGTATTAGTTTAAAGCCAGCTCAGGCAGAAGAGTCAGAGAGTCTCCCAACTAAGTATTAAAAATCCAGAAGCAGAATTGTGGTACAAATGGCAGAGTGCCAAACTTGAGTAAAAATATAGTGGAGCAAGAGCCAGAGCCCCTGAATTCAGGTTCCATACCAGCACCTAAAGGACAAGAAAAAAAGAAATCTCGTTCACTTTCCTTCAAAATTTTATTCCTGTGAAATGGAGAGAATAAACTATTTTCCAAACAACTTGGTTTTTCACTACCTAGTCTCTGGGTGCTAATACACAATAACAGTAAATGGATAGGGATTCATTTGTTAGACGAGGATCATGTTTAATTTTCCGTATTAGTGATCCTTGTATCTGGGGACTTCCTTTGCTTAAGGTGTAGTTTCCTATAATACTCTGAATTCTCTGCATATATAAGTGCCCTCTGTTGTCACACTGAGAGAAGTGAAGATAAAAAAGAGCAGTAAAGCATGATAACATTTAAAATAATTGGAATCCTATCTTATGCCAGCACCCTCTGCACTTCTACCACGTCCAATCATTCATAAAACAGAATTTGCTCTTGAAAATGTTATACAATGAGAACCTTTCCAGTAATAAACCTTAAGAGAAGAAATCCTGTCTTGTAATACAGTATTCATCTGCATGAAAGCTCATTTAAGAAGTCCAAATATCTTTCTACTATTTGGATACTCCCTCTCTAATAGACGGAGAAGATGATTCCTAATTACCGAAGAAAACTCTAAACTCTTATTTTTGTCATTATGGGCTAGAAACTTCTGGAAGCCCATAGATAGTTCATGTTTTATTTTCTTGCTGCTCTTAGTAAATTATTTTGTGGTCTTTCTTATAATAAGGTGTTTCTAGACCAGCCACAAGCATACATAGGGAATTTGTTCCTCCTAAAGGCAAAAATCAAGGCTCAGGGAGGCAAAGTATGCATCTGTTTTTTTAAAACAAAGTTACACAATGCATGACTGATTACTACTACACAATAAAAATAAATTAGGAGTCATAATCTTGTTCAATATTGCATTAATTTATTGATTTTTCCCAATAGCAGATTGAAGTTTACTTTAATGTGAACATATTAGGAAAGCAAATGTATTCACTGACCCCAAGATTGCCTTCAAAGTGCTTTTGAATTTTTGTTGTTGTTTATGTATTATCTTAAATTATGTTTTATTATTCTTATGTAGTTTAACGAAACAGTTATCATTCAGTTGATAAGATGATGCTTTATTCTTTTTGGTCCCTTTCTAGATTTTCTTTTGTTTTCATTGTATGTTAAATCTGCAGCTGTCAGGTGCTGGTGGTTCGTTCCTGTAATCCTTGCTACTCAGGATGTTAAGCTCTGTGGATTGCAGTTCAAAGCCAGCCTGGGCAGTTAAGTACATAAGACTATTATCTCCAATTAACAATCAGAAAAAAAAAACTGGAAATGGAGTTGGGCTCAAAGTGCTAGAACACTACCTTAATCAACAAAGCTCAGAGTGAGCACCAGGTTCCTAGTTCAAGCCCCATGAGCTATCTTCCCCCTGCAAATAAGAAATACCTACAAATTGATTTCTCCCTGTTTTGTTTTACCAAAAAAATCAATAATCCAATAACCTTAAACTCACAATGGTATTTTGAAAATACTCAAAGATTTGAGAAAATTTAAATTCTTTGTAACCTTTGAGAAAGCCAGTTGTATGATAGCTTTTATTTCAATTTCTTGATCATTACTTAATTATAATTTATCATTTTTATAATTCAGAAATCAATTATTTAGCTTTTATAATAATCATCACATATTATTTAAAAACAAATTTTTACAGAGAATATCTTAAAATGATAAAATATTATTTATTCTAATTTTTCACATCTTTAGTCTGATGAGTTATGTTTCAAGAAGTTATATGAGCTGGGCGCTGATGGCTCATACCTGTAATCCTAGCTACTCAGGAGGCTGAGAAGGGAGGATCGTGGTTCAAAGCCAGCCCGGGCAGGAAATTCCGTGAGGATACATTTCTTTTGTTTCTGAATCCTCTAGTCTAAGATACTTTGTTACAGCTATTCAGGGTAAGATGCTGCACTGTTTCCATTTAAAGAATGTTTGTTAAACTTATTCTGGTTCATTCTCCCTGTATATTTTTCATACAGTTTAAGATTAAGTTGTTGATAGGAAGAAGAAGAAGAAATATAATATACATCTCCAAATGCATTTATTCCTAATTAAAAATTTAGGTTGGAATTATCTTCACTGATATAAATGAAAACAGATTTCCTCACAAAGTGGCTTCAATGTCCAACAATGAAGGAAGGGACTTAATTAATTATTTTTCTGTTCTTTTCCTTTTCCTTTCTTTTTCTTTTCCTTCCTTTCATTTCTTATTCTTTTCCTTCCTCACCTTTTCTCTTCCTTCCTCTCCTTTTCGTTCCTTCTTTCTTTCCTTCCCTTCTCTCTCTTCTCTTGCTCTCTCACTCTCTTCCACTTTCCTCTCCCCCTCTGCCCCATCTCTCTCTCTCTGTCCTCTTTCTACCCTACTCTCTAGTCCAAGAATGGGACTCTAAGTAGCTGATGCTTTCACTCTGAATAGAGCTCTACCAACTGATCTTTGCTTTTTCCTTCTGCTGAGATAGCAGATAATTAAATTATTACTTCTTCCTTCTTCCTACTTCAAATTTCAAACCTTAAATATACCCTAGTTTTTGCCTATAAATTCGCTTTACCATTGGGCCAGTGATTTCTGGGCATCTGTAATCCTCTGGACTTCTCATCTGCCTTTGGGAATCTGAAAATTGGCCTTGGAAAACTTTTATCTTGGTTTCTTTTATGAAAGGAGTACTGTAAGTGAATCTCTCTGTTATACTCCTCAAAATAAATTACTGTACATTGCTAATGATTCATTTCTAGGTTTGTTGCTGTTTTCAGTTTCCCTTTTTTGTTTATTAAAAACAAACTTCAATTTTCCTATTCTCACTTTTATATAGGAACTATATCTACTATAAGCAGATAAATATTTTGATTAGATGTTGTACATCTCTGAGAAATGGTTCAAATTCAGTACTGTTTTTACATGTCCAAAAATTCTTTAAAATATACAGCGATGTTCAATAGACTATTTCTTTAGAAAAACAGATGTCAGTACATGTGTGAAGGCAGTCTAAGGAATCTCAGGGAAACCTGTTGATTAGAAGGGGATTGAGAGAGTGGGGAAAGAAAATGAAATGGAGAGATATATTCTGGGCAAAATACAATATATGCACATCTAAATTACCATAGTGAAATCCCTTAGTGGACTTAATATGCACTAGAGAAATAAAGAGAAAGAAAAGAGAGAGAATGACAGGAAAGTAAAACTAGTTCCAGTGTGAGTGGAGGGATTACTGGGAGAGCAGAGAATTCCAAATAAAATTCCACAGTGATTCTAAATCAAGCACCAACATTTCTTTTGTTGAGCTGAAACCCCATTGTACAATTACTTGAAGATAATTCAGAAAAGAAGTAAAAAGGAAAAGAATCAGCTTTCACACATGCAAAAATTGCCTAATATTCCATAGCTTTTATGTTTTTATTGTCAGAATGGTATTTACCAGGGACCTTGTATTTTAACCACTCTAAGTCCATTTCAACTGAAAAAATCCAAAGAAATGAATGTCCTATCTGACTGTTTGTATATACACATGTGTATTAGCTAGGGGGAAAAAGCTCACATTTTATTGAAGAATACAATTTTTTTATCTTCTTTACACTTTGATGGATATAAATTATTCTTCTTGTCTATGATCAAGAGAAACATTCCAGCTCCCCCACTTTGACACCTTGCTCTTTGCAAACCTTTGTCCAATGTTTTTATTAACTCAATTTAATAGAACCTTTTTATGGTGAACTTAAGAATTTAATAACTCCTCCATGTTAGGACAATACCACCTGCAGGCTCCACTGGAATTAAACTGTACTGATTCAATATGTCTGTTGGAACACATGAAAAGAGGAAGGGGCAAGGAGGGAAGGAGCAGCAGCTACACTAATCAGTCTTTTCCCTCTCACCAACAAGTATTGCAGTTGCTTAGGACAGTCAATCCAAGCCATTTGCAGAGAATTTCGGTGGTTGCTAAGGTAATAGTAGCTCGCTCAAAGCTTCTTAATAATATTAATCTTACTTGGATCATGTCAGAGGCTAGCAATCTTCAATTCAATAATGTCTCTCCTCCTGACAGACATTCTGCATATTTTATAGATCTGATCATTATGTTATTAGTCAACAACCTGACGCTGGCTCATGAATTAATCCTTTTCTGTCAACCCAACAGTTTATAGTCTTCTGTAACCTCATTCCCTCATTGTAGATGTGACCTGGCTTAATCCAATGAAGATAAAATTAACTTTCCCCCCTCGTAGTACTCTCCTTCTATATTAATTTAAATCTCCAAGGACAGCTACTCCAGGCAAATAATTTTATGCTTGACCTTTTATGTGCAAGATTAAAGTGGTATGGACATATGCATGGGAAGTCAATGAGCTGTCTCTCCATTTTCATCCTTCTTTAACAGTGCTGGAAAAATTCCATGTGAACGCAGAGGATTACTAAATGACAGTGATATATTTATTTAAGTTGTGAAAAGAACTCCGTCACTTCAGCTTCGTATTTAGTATCAGTAGTGTCTTTGTCTTTTTTGAAAGGTAAATTAATAATAAGTGGTGGCAGCACTATCAGAGTTATTGTAGATATGGCACACCAAGGATGTTTTTAACAGTTTGCAATATGCAAAAGTAATCATCTATGCTCCTGCAACTCATGTGGCATATGACATTACCTGCTAAGAAAAAGAAAAAGGTGGGAAATATTATTTAACTTTGCATAAGAGCATTAATAGACTGCCTGTACTTCTGGGCAAATACGAAGATTCCACTTGGATAACAGAACAAGATTTCTTCATAAACATCTAGCATACATTTCTTTGAGGTTCAGTTTTAATGTCTAGTCATCTGCAGGCCAAAATTTGAAAAGAATTTGTCTTTCAGGCAAAATGGTTTCTATTTCCTCTCCCTTCCTACCTAATCTCATCCACCTCCTCCACCCACCTGTTCACACATGCCTCCATACACCCCCTTAGATACCATTTTGGTATCTAACTTCTTTGAAGTCATTTAGGGTAGCTTATTTTTTCCTTTCCAAGTAACACCCAAGTCTTAAAAAATACATAAATGGCAAATCATTGCCACTGAATTGAAATGTAAAGAAATATATTGCCTCCTCATAGACTTGTAAGTGTAAAATTCTTTCCCTATATAAGAGAGGAATGAAATGTCTATTGGAACACAATTATCATTTTATTTCTGTAAACATTAACTCTATAGGCTTTTGGTTGTATTTGATTAAGTATAATAAGCAATGTTTATTTTTGTTTTTGTTTTTTTGTCCGTTAAGAGGCTTGAACTCCGGGCCTGGGTGCTATCCCTCAGTTCTTCAGCTCAAGGTGAGTGCTCTACCACTTGTGCCACAGCACCACTTCCAGTTTTCTGAGTGGTTTATGGGAGATAAGAGTCTCACAAAGTTTACTGCCCAGGATGGTTTTGAACTGCAATCCTCAGATTTCAGCCTCCTGAGTAGCTAGGATGCAGGCGTGAGCCACCAACGCCGGCAATAAGCAACATTTTACATTGTAATAGAGAAAAGAAATATTGTTCAGCAAAAACCCAAGAACGCTATTATATTCCTGATTGACTGCCACATCACAATATATATTCTCTCTCTGTTTCTACATGTTTTTTGTGTGTTTTGTTTTGGAATGTGTGTGTGTGTGTGTGTGTGTGTGTGTGTGTGTATGTGTGTGTGTGTGTGTGTGCATGCACACACACACCGCACCAATCCGGGGACTTGAACTCAAGGCCTCAAACTCTCACTTGACATTTATGCACATGGCTGGCTCACTACCATTTGAACTTCACCTCCACTTCTGACATTTGTGGGTTAATTGTGCCCATTCTGTCTTCAAACCGTGATCTCCAGATCTCAATCTCCTGAGTAGCTAGGATTATAGCTTTATGCTATAAGTTTATTGTGAAATCTTTTGATCAAAGAGCAAACATTTGTATATCCTCCATTCAGAGCTCATTAACAAGACAAAGGATTCTGTGAAATCCCTGAAACTAATTTCAAGTTTCCTCCACTTAAAAATACATTATTAGCTTTTTCTCTCTCCGTTCATTTCTAGCTCTCTGCTCTCTCTCTGTTCTTACCCCTCTCTTGCTCTTGCTCTTCCTCTCTTGCTCTTGCTCTTGCTCTTGCTCTTGCTCTTTTTTCTAGCTCTCTCTGCTCTCTCTCTCTGCTCTAGCTATAGCTCTTTCCTCTCTCTCCTCTCTTTCCCAGCCATGTGGAGTGCCAACCTTGCCTGGTCCCAGCAGGTCTACTGAGTAAACCTTCCCCTTACCTAAATACCACGTGCGTGGTGCAGTTCTTACTCGGATACCTCTTTTTAAAAACCTAACATAAATGGTGCCGTTAAAAGACATTATTACTCTGTATTTTACCTCAATCATTTATTTAATACTAAATATGATAAATATATTTGAATGAACTCATATACATTGTTATCTTCAATAAACATTCTTATATTTCAACCTTTCTAAGACTCACTTTTCTCTGTCTTCTTTAGTATTTCTATTTTAAAAATTATTGTCAGGGAAAGGGGTTACAGTTACATAAGTAAGATAGTGAGTACATTTCTTATTGAACTTTTTACCCCTCCTTCATTTTTCTCCCACTTTTCTGCCCCTCTACTCACTTCCCCGTCCTTGTACTAATCATTTCCAACATATTGTCTTGGAGTATTGCCGTTGTATTATTTCCTTCCTTGTCCTTTGTCTTATGCAGAGCTTCCATCTAAATCTCAACATTTGACATCTTTCTTCAAAGATAGATTTGTTGTTAGACACCATAATTAGGTGTTTTTTTTTCTTGGTCTATTAATTTTTTTCTAGAGTTATTTTGGCTTCCACTATGGTTATGACGCATTGAATATTAGGGCTGGGATCTGAAATATCTCCCCAACTCTTAGATGCAGCAGGTATTTCTTTCAATGAAGTAGTGTTTGAAGATGAAAACCTTAGGCGGCGGAATGATTGTGATGACTCTAACTCCATCTCTGGATATTTTTTCATTGATAGTTTCATAAGTTAATGGGATATTACAGTTGGTGGTCGTACAGCTGTATTAGAGAATTTTGGAGGTGATGGAGAATTTTAGAGGTGGTGGAGACTTTTCTAAGTGGTGATGTTTTCAAGAGAGACCTAGCCAGAGGAAATCCATAACTGACAGACATACCTTTGAAGTGTAATTTTTTCTATTTTTAGCAGATCTTGTCAGGTGTTTTGGTTACAGCAAAGGCAAACTACCCAATCCGCTGTCTTTCCTAACCCTCACAGTCAATATTTTCTCCCTAATATGTTACAAAACCTTTGTCATAATTTCATAAGGGAAGTTTTGTATTTATTTATTCTATTTGGAATGTATTAGCCTAGCCATGTAGATGTTTTCTCCTCAGTTCTACAATATTCATTTTCTCCTTAAAGATTAAATTCCAGTATGCCCTCAAAAAATATATATTTTCTGTATATATTAAATTAAAATGTCAACTTTTCTGTTTCGACCCTGTGCATATTTCCATAGTTGTCTGAGAACTGGAGGGACTTTTGACCCTAACTTTATATATTGTACTAACTAGTGACTCATTTCATGGACTAGGATTTGAGACAAACCAGAAGGCAATTAGTTAATAAGCACAGCATATAGAAAACTGATAGGTTTAGTTTCCATTTGCTTGCTCTTTAGCTCTCTGGATATTTATATTGAGTAGAATAATGCAGAGTCACTTTGGCTACATTAACAGACAAGTGTAAAAGATTCTTCTGAGAAGACAAAGAGCTTCCTGAGATCTGGATATTCTGTGTAGTGCTTAATAATCTAAAGTTAAATTATGAGCTTTGCAACCTCTGTAGTAGCTGTGTTTGTGAGTGTTGAGCATTTCTAATGTTTGCCTCAACTTCTTCTTCCTTTAACATACCTTAATTTTATTAAATCCTGCTATGAGTGCACCTTATGGAATACTATGAGGCCTGTGGACTAACTGACCAAAAATAATTAATATACCTTTAAAACGCACTTGTTTCTTACCCACCCGTGTTTAAACTTGCTGGCTTTTTCCTTTCCTTTCTACATCAGTCCTCTGTTTACAAATATTTTATTTAGTAAGTTGGTGTTGTCAATAGAAAAGTCATTGAAAACGTTTAATAAATCCTACTGCTTGAGGGTCAAAATCCAGGGAAAGTTAACACTGAAAAGCAGGAAGAATGGTAATTTCTGCATACAAAATTCTTTATCATCTCATCAGTGTATCAAGAATTGATTTTACTGAAAGGAAATGTCAAATATCCTAAATTCCAACATGGCTGACAATAACAGTTATGCATACTTAGAATCATGCATATTATTTATGTAAGGAAAAAACAAATAATGCTTAGATAAGGAAATAATTCACACATTTATACTACTTCAAAATATTCTCATCTTCGTTGCCTCATTGCAAGACTTCAACAATGCCTATGCTTTATTTGGGGCTTTAGAAAATGTCAAATCACTATGAAAAATCGAAGCCATTTTTATCCATTATATTCTAAACCGAAAGAAGTAATCTATCATTTTTCCCACTGAAGTGGTACTCTAATGAAAAAGGAAGGGAAAATAATGACTAGCTAGATAAGCTGCCAACAGTCCTAAGGTAGTGGATTCAGACCAGTTCAGTTCGGTTTTGTTCATGAAATAAAAATCCAGAGCACCCAGCAAATTTGACCACATGTGTTTAGTTCTTGCCCCAGATCCCCTTAGTAACCCGTGAAAAGAGAGACCAGAGTTGTATCTCACATGCCTCGTTGACAGGCTATACCCTTTGGCACAGAACAGAACAGGTGCCTTCTTGCTTAACTGCTTACTACCTGCATGGCTTCTTTTAAATTGGCATCTGCCCCTTGTTCAAGTGGTGGGTTGTGCAGCTGAGTAGCTATGGCCCACAACCCTCCTTCAAAAAGATGCCAGGCTTTCTTTCTGAGCTTAGATTTTAGCTGGATTCATTTGTAGAAAGCCTCCATGTAAACTTTTCACCTGAAAAAAAAGATGAAAGACAATTTCATGTAGAGAAATCATCGAGGGGCCCAAACAAGGAAGACAGTTGGAGAGAGATGATTTACAAATCTGTTCTGCTAGTTCTTCTAACTTCAAAGAAGGCTAAAACTTTTGGGGAGAGTCATAGAGGTTGAAATAAAGCATATAGTCTGGAGATTTTAAAAAAATGGACTGATGCTTATAGTTCACTGAAACTGATGAAGATATTTTCTCCCAGTAAATAATATTAATGTTAACTAAAAATACAAAAAAGTAAAGACAACCCCAACAATATGTCAAGAGAACTGAAATAAGAATTTCTTAATTGAACATCTGTCAAAATATAAAAAAAAATTTGTGCTAGATGCCAGTGCCTTTTACCTGTAATCCCACCTATTCAGCAGAATGAGAGCTGAGAATCATGGTCAAATCCCGCCTGAGCAGACAAATCAGAGTGACAGCTCTAAAATGCAGAAGTGGAACTGTAGTTTAAGTCGTTGAGTGCCAGCCTTGAGCAAAGGTACAGTACCCAGTTCCTCAGATTAATTTACAGAAAGAAAATGTGTCAAAATATTTTAACTGTTGCTATAATATTTATGTTTTAGTTATTATTTTTGTCCTAGTACTAGGGTTTGAACTCAGGGCTGTATTTTTTGTAACCGTTAACACCCTACCACTTGAACCTTACCTTCACTTATGGTTTTATGCTGATTAGTTGAATAAACATCCCTTGGTTTTGTCTTACTGACTGGTTTCAAACCTCCATCCCCAGATGTCAGCCTCCTGAGTAGTGAGCCACCAGTGCCTAGCAACATTTTCATTTAAAGTAAAATTCAGCTGATGCACTAGTATTTCTAGTTTAAGATTTGTAGTGATATGTTCATTCAATGATCACAGATCACCTCCATTTTTTCACTCTGCTCTGACACTCTTAATTCATATCTGTTTCCATAACATGTAACTCAACTTTAGATAGCGACAATGTAATTATATACCTTCCAGAGGCTACCTGACTTACTATCCTGAAATTAATTCTTTGTAAATTGAAAGGTGAAAGCTATTTCTTTTAATACCTGCATTATTTTTCTCATTCTGTATATTATATTAGACCCAAACAGTAGGCATTTTTTTAAAAAAAATTCTGTGAAGGAACTAAGCACTAACTTTATTTGGTTATTGATGTTAAATTTGTAATTAATCATTGTTGAACATCTCATTCATTGACTGCTTGTATGACCTCATACAGATATCAAGTTTTAGGAAAGCATGCCAGTATTCTGCTCGGTTACTTGGGTAGTGAGGTGTAACTGACTATGACTATCACGAGGTATTTTCATATGTTGGGCTCAGATGCATTCCACCATCTTTACCATTCTATGCTTTCAGAACATGTCCTGGCCTCCAGCTATCCACATGACCCACCGGGCTAGTCTGCAGTGCCTACCGACACAGGTGTTTTTCTTCACATGCTTCGTGAGCATTTTCGGTAGAGTTGAGGAGTTATTGCATCCATTTCTCAGAGGTCTTATGAAAAATTAAATAGTTTGCACAACATGGTAAAACATTATTGGAACAACCAAGGCTTAATATTATTACCATATAACATTATTTTTATTGAAACATAAGCACCTGTCTATTACACTATTAAGTTTTAAAAGAAGATAAAAAGAGCATAAATAATTTGGTATCAAAAACATATGTATACTTTTTAGGAAAAAGGATATTCTATTTATTTCAACTGTGAGGTATCTCAAGTAGCTTCTAGAATACTTTGAGGTTTTTGGAAAAGCATAACTTATATACTTGATTCTATATTTATTATAAGTACTTATTTTATTACTCAGATTGAGAGATATTGGAGAGAAAAGACTCATTAAATTACCGTTTGAAAATCTGTCACTTGATGACCTAATTGAAGGGGAATATTTATAATAATGATGAAAATCTATACATATTAATCTATGCAATTGGATTCTGAGCTTTTAAACAAGCCAAGAAAATACTTGTTTAATTTTAAATAGCATCATGTAGTACAATTTCACAATTAAGTGATTAAGTGCATGAATATCTTAGCAGAATGCTTATTACACATTAACACTTACAAGATAATATTATTGCTATAGTCATCTTTATCAATATTACTTTCATTAGCAATAGTAAGAATAGCAATGGCATTGGTATTCATCAGTTTACAAGTTCATATTTTAATAAAAAGTTTTGAATATATGGATCCTATTTGATTTTAAATTATGTGAAATCAACACAATAAGAAATGAAGTGCATAGTAAGGGCAATGGTAATCTTATGGTAATATGAAGGAGATTTTCCTGCAGACTTTTGACCTGTAGATGTGTGTGTGTGTGTGTGTGTGTGTGTGTGTGTGTGTGTTCATTCTATAGGATACACATTCTATAACATATATACACCCACACATTCTATAGCCTATATATATTAAAACATACATACTCTATCTATCTATCTATCTATCTATCTATCTATCTATCTATCTATCTATCTATCTATCTATCTATCTATCTAATCTATCTATCTATCTAGGAATATTCTCAGATATACTATTTCCAAATGTTATTTTTTAACAGTAAGAATAAATCTTCTCAGTTCAATAAAGATTGTTCTTTAACCTTTTATCTTTATGTTTATGTGGTCTTACCATTCTTAATTAGAATTGATATTTGAAACCTTTTTCTTTTTTAATTTTTATTTATTTTTGATTGTGAAAATACTCTACAGAGGGCTTACAATAACATGGGCAAGATAATGAGTAAATTTCTTATCAGGCATTGTACCCTCCCCCTTTGTTTCCCCTTCCCATCCCTTCCCAGCCGTCCCCACCCCCCCGCCCAACCCTTCCTCCAACCAAAGTTGTAAAGTTCATTTCAAAGTGACAACTTGGATTTCTCATTGTTGCAACGGGTCCACCTGTATCCTTATTTAAACGACTTGTTTTTCCCCTTCCCCTCCACAAATTATACTGACATCAAATACAGTGAAAGCAGGCGTTATACTGTGGGTGAGGGACATATAAAGCAACAAAGAAATAATCTTATAAATGCATTAGAAACAAATGCATGAAAGAAAAAAATACATTTGAATACATAGCTTAGGGTTCATTTTCCTAACATCACCTTATCTGACCTTTTCTGCTTGACTCATTCATATACTAGATGTTGCAAATAAGGGAAACCATGGGACCTATGTTACTTTGGGCTTGGCTTACTTCACTTAATGTAATTTTTTCCAAGTCTTTCCATTCCCGAAAAAATGGGGCAATGTCACTCTTTCTGATGGAGGCATAGAGTTACAAAATTATCGAAAATATTGAGATTTTACGGACATCTGTAGGCATGTCTCTAAAATATACAGCAATAAACCCAACACACCATTTTTTAACCAGGTGCACATCCTTGTTCTTTTAGGTAATATTTGCAATCAACCCATACAACAAAAAGGAATGGATATAGAACATAAGGCATAATGCAGTATTCTAATTCATGCAATATTTTCTAGAGCCACCAGATTTTTTAAGTTTACATTTTTCTTTTACTTTTCTTTTGTTTGTAGGTGTGGGTTCATGTGTGTGTGTGTGTGTGTGTGTGTGTGTGTGTATGTGTGTGTGTGTACAGTGACTTAAACTCAGAGCCTTGTGTTCTTGTTTGCCTTTCTTTGCTCAGTCTGGCAATGTATCCCTTGAATCACTTCTGCTTCTGGGGATCTGCTATTTAGTTGGAAATACAAGTGTCTTGGATTTATCTGCCTGAACTGGTTTTGCACCTCAGGTTTTAGAGCTCAGCCTGGTGAATAGTTAGGAGTACAGAAATGAGCCACAGTCAGCTAGCTTTGAGCTTACTATATAAGCACTTACCTTAACAGATAATAATTTCTGACCTACAAATTATTAAGCAAACTAAGATGTTATTGCACTTTCTCTTTTAAATAGCATATCTAACTTTGAAACTTTGCTTTGAGTTATCCATAGTTTTTTTGTAATCACATTGTCTTCAGAGTATGAAAATATATTTCAATTCCTTCCATACTAGTTCATCCATATATATTAGGTGCTATTAGAAACTGGGCATTTTGTCAGATAAAGGACAATTTGCGCAAGTGCCATCCTGTGTTCCTTTTTTTTTTAAATCAAATAATCGTGGCTAAGTACTAGGCTAGGGTAACACATTCTACGATTATTCATGATGTCTTTCATTCCACAGGTAACATTTGAAGTTACCATTGCAGTATCTAGGTGTAATTAATTTAGCATGGTAGTTGGCCCAGACATAAATTTCTGAGAATTTTTTTTTGTTTTGTATTTGTGTAACTTGGGAAATTTTCAATAGGTTTGAATTAATTCTGCCATAATATTAGATGCCTAAATTTTAGTGAAACTTACATAACCTGAATGTAAGCACTGATGTGTAATAATTTTTATATTGCTTTTTTAAAACAATAAGTTATTAATTGTGAAAATAATGTACAAAGGGGTTACAATCAAATGAGCAAGGTAATAAATACATTTCTTTCTTTCTTTCTTTTTTCTTTCTTTTTTCTTTCTTTCTTTCTTTCTTTCTTTCTTTCTTTCTTTCTTTCTTTCTTTCTTTCTTTCTTTCTTTCTTCCTTCCTTCCTTCCTTCCTTCCTTCCTTCTTCCTTTCTTTCTTTCTTTCTTTCTTTCTTTCTTTCTTTCTTTCTTTCTTTCTTTCTTTCTTTCTTTCTTTCTTTCTTTAGGGTCCATTCGTCGGGCCTGGACTCTGGGCCTGGGTGCTGTCCCTAAGCTCTTCAGCTCAAGGCTAGCGCTCTAACACTTGAGCCAAGGCGCCACTTCCAGCTTCCTTCTTTTTGCTTATGTGGTGCTAAGGAATCGAACTCAGGGCCTCAGACATTCAATGCAAGCGCTCTACCACTGAGCCACCTTTGTTGCCTCCTCCTTTGCTTCCCTTTACTATCCCTTCCCTCCCAACTCCACAACTACATTTCCTCCTCCCCTCTTGCCTAAATTGTAAAGTTCGTTTTTCGACATAGCATCATATACATCGCATTGTTGCAATGGGTCAACCTGTATCCTATTTAAACAATTGTTTTCCCTTCCTTTTCCCAAATTATACCAACATCAAATAAGTGAAAACAGAGGTTATACTGTGGGGGAGGGACATACAAAGCAACAAAAATATCACATGGTACCTTATAAATATTTTTGAAAAAATAGCAAGAAAGAAAAAAAACTTGTGTCCTTATCTTGGGGTTCATTTCACTTAACATCATGTTATCTGACCTTTTCTGCTTGTCTCAGACATATACTAGTTATTGCAAATAAGGAAATCCATGGGACCTATGTTTCTTTGCACCTGGCTTACTTCACATAATATAATTTTTTCCAAGTCTTTCCATTTCCCATAATTCTAAAGAAAGATAATATTAGAAGTGAACTCATAAAAACAGAATTTTCTCTGATTTTTAAAATCATCTGACAGTTGGCTAAATCAAATGAATTTATGAATCCAAAATGAGTAATAAACTAGGCATCTTTAAACTACCTTAAAATGCTTTTTCTAATTTTCATGATTCTCTGAAAACTCTTAGGAACATAAGTATTTGAGAACTTTTTCTAAAAATATTAAAAAATATTGAGTTTTCATTTATACATGGCATAAGAGAATATTCCATAAACAACAAATACTAAAAAAAAGAATATATCATAAAATGACCATTGGAATTCATCAATTTGAACTTTTCTTACCAGTTGGACATTCTTTATACATCTCTTCTAAATTTACATGCATATCACATTCATCACAATAACACAAACACTCACTAACTTGATATTTAATTGTTGTCTTCATTTTACATGGATTGTTATTGCTGTTATTGCTACTGTAGCAGTTTGAAAGGCAATCACTAAAGCTATTGTTGATGCTCAGACTCTTACATCAAGTATAAAAGGAAGTCTGTAAGATAATCAAAAGAAAAATTACTTGCCCTTTGATCATTTGGATTGCTAAGGTTGTAGTTCTTAGAATGATAAAAAACAAAACAAAACACATAGTGATTAATATGTATGTCCTATACAATGTATTTCATTCTTAGAATTCTTTCTGGATAAATTACAGACAACAAGTTCATATTGGGTTTTATGTAAATAGTATTTGTTTTCTCATGATTCAGTTGACAGCTTTGAGGGCTGTGCTTATTCAATTTCTCATTCACAAACTAGTATTTTCTTATCTATCAACTCTGGTATCAAAGACATCAACTCCCTACAGGGAAAATGGACAGAGACTTTCATTCTGCACAAGTCATCATGCAGAGAGACAAAAGAAAGACTAGCTTCCAACAACAGATGAAGAAAGAGGACAAACATTCTTTTCCAGAAACTCCTCACATAATTCTCCTTTCTCTAATTGTATCACTTTGCTGCAGAAACTCTTGGTTGAACAACCCCAATTAGCCATAGTTTCCATGTATTAGTTAACTTAGAATCTGTTTTCTAGATTATTAAGGTATTAAGGAAAATGGAATTTTCATTCCTTACTTAGAAATTATCCTTCTAGAGTCAAATTTAAGTGAAATGTATGAAAATAAAGACATTTTCATACATCCATATTCTCCACATTGCCACCATATTGCTATCCACATTGCTACCATCCTTCCTTTCTGATTAATCCTTGAGAGTTTATGCACCCTCCGGACAATGGAGTACTCCAAAAAGGGAAGATGGAAAGTCTAGAATGCAGTTGACCCACCAGAAAATACTATAAAGTCTAGGATGATTATTAAGGAGATTTCTGGAAAAGACTATTAGAGCTATATGAAAAACCTCTTGTTTTAAATAAGTCATGAATCAATCATGTCCTAGATGAAACATATAAGCTGTTACATATGCATGAAGAAATACTAGTGGGTAATTAGCATATGGAATGATGCTAAAATTTATTTCTTACTAGACAATAAATTTAATGATGTGTACTCTGATTTGACCCATTTTGTTTCAGCTAATTCTGTATTTCCTTAGCGCTAAAGAAACTCAAAATCTCTTTGGTATCTAACATCCAGCAATTTTTTCACTCTTATTAGTTAATTTAGTGTAAGACCAATGGTATCATATTTGATTGATTTGAGATGTCAATTTCTATCATTTTGACCAGATTATTCTCAGTACCTGAGGTGAAAAATTCTCTTGATGTATATCTGGCATTTTCTTTACATGCCATTTCAGTAAAGTGAATGTCAAGCTGTCACATCTGTAAATATGGACTTAAAACATTACCCATGTTTTCCTAAGTCTCCTGTGGTTACAAGTAAAATGCCAGGAGGACACGGCTAGCATTAAAAGGGCCCACTTATGTTCTGTTTACTAATTTACATTTTGTCGAATTAAGCTGTCAAGTAATAGATGTCATGTTGCAAAGAAGAATACATTTTAAAATATTTTTAACTTCAATTCATTTAAGTCAATAATACATACAATACAGAAATAATTGGTAGAGTGTGCATATAATGTTCTGACTAAAATTACTCACCTACCAGCCACATTTTTTGTGCATGTGTTTGCTGGTATTGAAGCTTGAAATCAGGGTCTGACCTCTGTCCTTCAGATTTTGCTATTCAGGGTTGGTGCCACTAAAGTCACAGCTCCACTTCTGATTTTGAGTGGTGGATTGGAGATATGTCCTATAGATTTCCTTCCTGGATGGCTTTGAACCATGATCCTTAGAACTCAGCCTCCTGAGACACAAAGATTATGGAAGTGAGTCATCAGTACCTCACTACTTACCAGTCTTCTTATTAAGACATTAACCCTAATATGAATTATGTTTATTATAAAGCAATTATACTATGGAAAGTACACACACTAGACAGTAACAAAGACAGTATTTGTGATAGTGTTAGAATTAAATTAAGATTTTGATAGGTATTTCTTTCTACCTACTACTACAATATTTTTGAATCATACTGGAATTTGAATTCTGAGCCTCCTATTGTCAACCTGTTCTTTTCCTCCTGAACTATGCCTCTGGTCTCCAAAAAAATCAATATTTGAGCCAGATGTCTGCAACTCCCATTTATAGCCCTAGTCACTCAGGAGGATGAGAGTTGAGGAACGGTTTTTAAAGGTTGGCCAGGCAGAAAGGCCATGAGGCTCTTTTTGATTTTATTTTTGTTTTGGTTAATCATGGGGCTTGAACTTAGGGCCTGGGCTTTGTCTCTGAGATTTCTTACTAAATGTTAATACTCTACTATTTTGAACCACAGAGCAACTTCTGGTTTTCTAGTGGTTAATTGGAGATAATAATCTCAAAGACTTTCTTACCTACGCTGTTATCTAACTGCCATTCTCATATCTCAGCCTCTTGAGTAGCTAGAATTACAAGAGTGAGCCACCAGTACACACACAAAAAAAGTAGAGCTATGGGTACCATTGAAAGAGAAAAGCACAGGGACAATACGCAGATCCTGAGCTCAGTTTCCAGGACTGGCACCTATACATTTATATATTTGTTGGGATGAAATTTAAAATTTTACCGATGCTAAGCAACCACTCTAATTTTGCCTGCTTTTCCAGGTGAAATTATATATTTTATATCAAAGTATATCTTGAGTTATTTATTCAATGTTCCACATTTCTAAACTTTGATATTTGCTTGTGAAAATTCATGTAATTAGTGGTTTCTACAAGTGTTTCATTGCCTTTATAATATATTCAGCCTTAAGGCAGATTGTATGTTCAATATCAGTCAAAGATTAGGAGGGGAATGACATTATTTGTATTATTTCAAGTTCTTCCTAGTAGAATATATACACACACATGCAGAGCAAAGGTCAGAGGGAGACAGAGACAGAGACAGACAGACAGACAGACAGGCAGTCAGGCAGGCAGGTAGGAGAGAGAGAAGAGGATGGAGGGGAGGGGAAGTGAGGGGACAGAAGAGTAGAGGAGAGACAAAAACAGACTGACAGAAAGACAGTAGGGGCAGAGATAGAGACAGAAGACATTACTATTACAAGAATGTAGGCAATTCCTAGGATTTACTAGGATGCAGAGACAAACATGACATGGGCTAAACAGTAACATAAATATAACAAAAGGTCCAGAGAGGACATAGGTAGAAGTAGGAATGATTTAAAACTAAGCAGGCCAAAAAATTTGTTGCTCCTGTTACATGAATTTCAGTTTAGGCAAAGGACCTTTAAATATTAGATAGAGATTACAACTCTATACAACTTTTGTCTTTTAAAAGTAGATACAAGATAAACCATAATACTTTAGACAAAAGGGCTAGATTTTAGGGCATTTATTTATTTATATATCCACTGATTCATTTCAGAAATAATGTAGGATATAGCATGTACTAAA
>NW_027204723.1:0-21682 GCF_024711535.1 Dipodomys merriami | reverse complement strand
ATTAGAGTCTCATGGACTTCTCTGATCAGGCTGGCTTTGAACCTCAGTCCTCAGCTCTCAGCCTCCTGAGTAGCTAGGATTACAGGTATGAATCACCGTGCCTGCCAGTTGCCCTTTGGCTTTGTGTGGAAATTTGGGTTCTGGCTGCTTTCTAGTAAAATAACTGCGGCATGCATGAGCCCAAACTCTTGGTGCAGAGAAAGGGGTCCTAGCTCACCAGAGAGGTGGGAAAGCATGACTCTGCTCTGAGGAGAGAAATCTTGGCCTCAGAGAGAAGTTAAGTCTCCTTTTTCTCATTTTTTTTTGCACATGCTTTTAGTTCATCCAAATTTTGCAAAGAATCAGAGGGATTAACACTTTAGACTTTCTGCTTTAACCAAACAAGACTGATGTGAAATGGTTTAAAGGTTTTTACTGTCTACACTACTAAAACCTGGTACTGATCCTGGAGTCAAGAAACACTAATTTACTTCTCAGAATCGATTAACCTATAAACTACTGCTTAACCCTGGGCAAGTGAGCCTCTGTTCCTCAGTCCTCCTTCCCTTCAACCAGATGAAATAAACACTCTTCCAAAATCCTCTGTATAGTGGTAGTGCCTGCCACAGGTTGCTTCTCCTTCCATGCTGCTTTGCATGATTAGTTACTGCTGCCCTTTGCAGAGTAGGAAGAAATGGGGGTCAATGGATTTGGCTTGGACACCTCCCAGCTGTATGACTTGAAGAAATTAATTGACCCTGCTGAACTCTAATTTCCTTGTTGTGGAAGTTTGGAATATTGATACCTAATGCACTGGATCATCAGGTCGGTAAGTGGAATAATTGAAATAAAATATGTAAACACAGTGTCTGGAACCTAAGGTACTCGTTAAAGAATATTAATGTGAACTCACCACACACACATACATACACAACACAGACAAGCACACACACAAGCACACACACAAGCACTTTGGTACCTAAGCACTGAGCACAAAATACTAATGTAGTATGGATATCATGTCAATGTTGATCTTGCATTTATGCCTCAGTTTTCTTGTGTGTGCTGGGGGCAGTGGGTACTGGGATTTAACTCAGGGCCTAAGCATTCTCCCTTAGCCAATTTTTACTCAAGGCTGGCACTGTACCACTTGAGTCAATGCTCTACTTTCAGCTTTTTTGCTGATTAATTGGAAAGGAGAGTCACATAGACTTTCCTGCCAGGACTGGATCCAAACTGTGATCCTCAGATCTCAGCCTCCTGAATAGCTAGGATTGGCAGGTGTGAACCACTGGCGCCCAGCTAGAAGAGAAAGTCTTCAAATAGCAGCAGCACTTACTGAGTGCTGACTCAGTGCCGAGCACTATTCTGAATACTTCATATGTGATATGTTCTCTTTATGGCCCTTCATCTGTCAGTGGGCACTGTTAAGAGAGCATTCACACAGTCTATACTACCTGTCCACTGGCACTTTTACACACCAGGAGACCAGAGAGATAAAATAACTTTTTCAAGGCCACAGGATACCAGCTAAAGCACCTGAGGTAGTTCCTTTTTCTCCCACCATGGCATGAAGTGAAAGAAAGACTTTTGAAATCAACCAAGGCTCCTGAGCTCTAGTGCAGGGTTTGAACCTGGCAACAGATGGGTTCGTCCTCTAGAGTCCTGGATTCAGATTCCAGGTCAACTACTTCCCAGAACTTTGACAACTTGTTAAACTTTTGAGTCTTAATCTCCCCATCAGTAAAATGGGGCTGGAAGTACTGTCCTTGTAGGACCTTTGTGGAGATCAGGAATAACATACCCAGCATGCTGGACACCTGCTAGATGCTAGATAAACAATCACTGTACTCTTCTCTCCCCTCCCTGGGAGGGGCTGTGCGGACCCCCATGCTGTTGGCAGACCCTGCCTTTGTCCACTTCAGCAGCCCATTGGCTTAAGTAGAAGCAGCTGGGAGGGGGGTGGGAGAGGAGGGAAAGGGAGGGGACAGCTTGAGTGACTGCAGGCCAGCCCTGAAGGCCTCCTGGGGGAGATTGGCCATAGCCACAGGTGCACCAATTACTCTCTCCGTGAAGAAAGCCTCACTTCCCAGCTCCCCACTCTGCTCAGCCCTGACCTTGGTTGTGCAGGAGACAGGGGAAGCTCTGGAGCACCAGTCCCCTGACTGGTCGTTTGTCTTCAGATTTCATAGCCTCCCTGAGGCACCCAGTGCTTTGCAAGTTTGCTCTCCCTTTCCAGCCATTTTCCAGTTAGCCTAGGAGCCTCTTCGTGGCAGCTCAGGTTTCATTCCAGGGAGCTTTGTTCTACATGGAAGTTTTGGGTGGGAATAATCTTTGGACGTGAGTGGTCAGAGTAGGAAGAGACATGAGGCTCTCTGGGAGCTATGGGAACAGCTCCCCACTAGCCTGGCTGCTCTGACAGAGCGGCAATTTGGCTTCTTACCCTAGTCCTAGACAGCAGGCCCAGAGCCCACCCACCTCTTCCCCTCCGGGGAGTCGGGGGGGGGGGGCGGTGGGGGGAGGGGAGAGGAATCTTTGCCTCATCATCATCTTCTGGATGCTCCAGAGAACCGTGAAGGGCTCAGATTGTCCATCTCCTTTGCCACCTGCCACAGCTGGGGTATCAAGCATGATAGATGAAAAGGGGTGCCCCAACCCCTGAGTCTATCAAGGCAAACATGTTTATGCCTCTTTTACAAAATACATTTCCTAAAAACAAAAAATTACTTTAAAAAAATAGTGGCGCTGTGGCTCAAGCGGTAGAGCACTCGCCTTGAGCTAAAGAGCATACGGACAGTGCCCAAGCCCAGAGATCAAGCCCCACCACTGACCGAAAAAAAAATTACTTCAAAATACATTTCCTTCTAAGTTGGCTTCAGGACAAAAGGGTTGTTGCTGAAAAACATTCTAAATAAATAATCTGATCAAACCTTTTACCCTGACAGGTACCGAGGTGGCCTATGCATGTAATTGTAGCTACTCAGAAGGCTGAGATCTGAGGATCATGGTTCAAAGCCAGCCCAAGCAGGAAAGTCTGTGAGACTCTTATCTCCAATTAACCACCAGAAAGCCAGAAGTGGCACTGTGGCTCAAGTGGTAGAGCACTTGACTTGAGCTGAAGTTGAAGGAAAGTGCCCAGGCCCAGAGTTCAATCCCCACAACTGGGAAAACAAAAAACAAAAAAACTTTCACCCTTCTAGATGAGAGGAAACAATAGGGTTCAGAAAGGATAGCCATCCTTGAGGATATGATACATTCACGTCCTCGTTCTCCTGATTCTCTGGGACTCTTTTGGTGATTCCAGCAAGCAGAGTGTCTGGTGGTAACCCATAACCACTTGTACCACACTGTGTGACAACTACAGGTTTACCACTCTTAGAGCTCAAGACCCTGCCTTGCCCACCCCTTTCTCTCCAGCAGTTCAGTGCTTGGAGGGGGTTGAATGGAGCTGAAATAGAGCTGAGCTGAGCTGAGCTAACCTACAGCAGAACCAACCAGAGCCTTTTCTTGTACCAAGTTCCATAGTCTCAGACCCAGTCCCAGGCCCAATCTGAACATTCTCCTTGTTAGGCCTCCTCCCTCACACAGCCTCTACCACCATCATTGGCACTGGCATTGGCATCGCCTTGTCTATCTGTTGCCATCTGCTAGATGGGAAGCTTTGCTTTCCTTTTTTTTTTTTTTTTTTTTTTTGGTCATTTGTGGGGCTTGAACTCAGGACCTGAACACTGTCCCTGAGCTCTTCTGCTCAAGGTTTGTACTCTGCCACTTTTGAACCACAGTTCCACTTTGAATCATGATTCTCAGATCTCTGAGTAGCTAGGACTACAGGTGTGAGCCGCCAGCAGCTGGCTAGATGGGAAGCTTTGGGAGTCACTTCAGTGCTTGGCATACTGGAGGTGTTCCTAATTTTGTCATAAGTCAATGCAAAGCACAGGGGAAAGGAGAAAGTTCGTGGCAAGATGAGAAGCCCAGAATGTTGATTCTCAGTCCTGTTTGTTTCTCTCCCATGTTAGTTCTAACTCCAGACAACTCAGACTTGATCTTTCCTCCAACTAGCTTGATTGGGCATCTTTGAGAATTAGAGGGAGGGGGTACAAGGCCAGTTCTAAGAGGTAAAGGTATAAGAACTTGTACGCTGGTCCCCAAGAGCAAGCACGGAACAAGAGCAAGCAACCACTGCCTCTCCATTCTCTTAGGTTTACATGGGCCCAGACCCTCAGTGGCTGCATGTGCCTGAATGCATGGAAAGTTGGTGAAGCCAGGCCTTGTGGGCATACAGGGCTTTGTCTTGACTGCTCCTAGCTTCCTGGTCACCTCAACCTTGGGGCTGCCAGTGTGGCTTCCTAGGAAAGCGGCCTCCCCAAAGACTACCTGCTTTACAGCTTTCCATCAAGGACTTCATGGTGAGAACCTGAGCTTGCAGGTCACTGGCCATTGTGAGGCACATACTGGGTACTTTACCCACCCACTCGTACAAAGTCTAATCCAGGCCACTCTGCCATGGGGAGCATGGTGCCATGCTGCAGTTGAAGCTTGGAGATGTAACATGACTTGCCAGGTTATGCTGTAGGAAGTGATAGTCTAATGCCAACAGCCCTTGCTTTTACTCAGAACACCAAGCTATCTCTGACTTGGGGCTGGTTCTGCTTCCTCTGAATTCTTTTCTCACATTTTAGGGTCTGGGGTATCACTTCAGCGCCAGGGCACAGTCCAAGAGTGTGGCAGACACAGAATATGAAAGATCCCTCCTCTTTCTTTTCCCTTCCCTTTCTGCCCACCCAATTGTTGGGTGAAAGTCCCTCCAGGGGGCCTGCCTCCCTGGACAAGGCCCCCACACAGAACCTACCACCCACCCTAAATCCTCCCCACCCCACACTCTCACCTCAGTCAAAACTAACTACCTTGGGCTGGGAATGTGGCTTAGTGGTAGAGTGCTTGCCTAGCCTGCATGAAGCCCTGGGTTCCGTTCCTTAGTACCACATACATAGAAAAAGCTGGAAGTGTCACTGTGGCTCAAATGGTAGAGTGCTAGCCTTAAGCAAAAGAAGCTCAGGGACAATACCAAACCCCAAGTTCAAACCCCAGAATTAGCAAAGATAAAAAACAAACAACAACAACAAAAACAAATACAACCACCTCAACTGAGCCTCCTCTCCACTGAGAACAAACCTCAGCCCCTCTAGCTTTTTTATCACTTGGTTCATCTTTTCTTTTTTCTTCTCTTTTTCCTTTTTTCCCCCCCTAGTCCTGGAGCTTGAACTTAGGCCTGGTCACTGTCCCTGAGCTTCTTTTGCTCAAGACTAGCATTTTACCACCTGAGCCGCAGCATCACTTCTGACTTTTGCTGTTTAGGTGGCACTGAGGAATTGAACCCAGGGCTTCATGCATGCTAGGCAAGTACTCTACCACTAAGCCACATTCCCAGCCCATTTGGCTCATCTTGTCTTCCATCTTTTATTCAGAGTCCCAGCTACCAATCACACCTGACTTTAGAGCATCCTTAGGAACCACTGTCTCTCCCTGGGTTGCCTTTGTCCCAGCTCAGGCCTCTCCTCTACTACTCGACTTAGCTCTCCCATTCCCAAACCTCCAGGGAGAATCAGGCCTGGGCTTCAGGAAAGTGGATGGAACCTGAGCCCAAGACTGAGCAGTCAGCCCATGCCCAGAGAAGCCCATGTCCCTACCTGCTGCTGACCAGTCTGTTCTATCAAGATCAGGATCACACAGAACCAACACGGTGTATTACTCATCATGAATGTTTCATGTGTTTGCTCCTCACGACTGAGGGCCAGTGCAAAAGGCAGGAAGGGGAGGAGTCAGAGGAAATACAGGGGGAGGCTGGGCTGGAGGTGATGGAAGAGAGCTAGATGGCCAAGTGTTTATGATGAGATACAGTGTTTCCATGGGAAGAAAGCTTTTACAAGAATGGGCCATGGGCTGGGAAGGTGGCTCAATGGTAGAGCGCTTGCCTTGCATGCTTGAGGCCCTGGGTTCGATTCCTCAGCACCACATAAGCAGAAAAAAAGCTGGAAGTGGCGCTGTGGCTCAAGTGGTAGAGTGCTAGCCTTGAGCTGAAGAGCTGAGGGACAGCGCCCAGTCCCAGTTCAGGCCCCATGACTAGACCCTCCCCCCAAAAAAAAGAATGGGCCATGTTCATCAAATTGAAATAATGGAGGTATGATTGAGTGATAGAGCATTAGCATGCAAGAGACTGTGGTTCCATCCCTAGCATTGATAGATGATGAGAGACAGACAGACAGACAGACAGACAGACAGACAGACAGACAGACAGACAGACAGACAGACAGATAGATAGATAGATAGATAGATAGATAGATAGATAGATAGATAGATAGATAGATATGAATTAGAGATTGGAAACAGGGCGGGGATTCTTAGTAGCTTTGTGCATAGGAGCAGACACAGGGTTTTGGTGATTGCCCTGGCCACCCCTTACTCTTGAAAGTCTCTGATAGGCAATGGCCCTGGGTCCCAGAACTTAGATGCCATGGCTTCTGGAATGTACAGCATTTCCTTGCAAGTTCCTTGCAGGCTGGTTCTTTTACCACTCCTAGGCCCCATCCTGGGAGCTCAAGAGACAGGGAAGCTGTAAGCGAGTAAGAGCAGTGTGCAGGCCTCCTTTTCCTTGTTCCTTCAAAGCACTGTGTAGGTCCAGTTCTCCATTGTAACTCCTTCAGTTAGGCCCTAAGCTTAGCTCATATGATCCTGCATAACTGAGGGCTTTGCCATGATCCTCAAATGGGAAGCCTTTGCTTGCACGGTGTTATGATCTGTCTTTCCTCCCTACCCCTCCCCTGCATGCCTTCCTCCCTACCCCTACCTTGTATTCCTTCCTCCTATTCAGACACAGATGAGAGAAGAACAGGAAAGAAGTGATCCTCAAGCCAGCCCTGTGACTCCCACTTGTTTCACTAATGTGACAGAAAGAGCCAGACTGAAAGTCAGACCTGGGTCTTGCTGGGTCTTGCTCAGCATCTGTCAGCCAGTGGGAGGGGGTCTGCATGAGGGGTCAGCTCTGAGGCCTGCCCAGATGGACAATTACTTCTTGGGGGTCAACAAGAGATCCAGATGGGGAAGGGGGGACAACCAAAGAGACCTTCTTGGCACAACCCTCCAGAATAACCTGGGGACTTGGGGATCCCCCTGGAGTTCCTGCCAGTTCCCCATCTGTCTTGCTACCACTTACTCCTCCTCTCTCCTCTGCTCCCTCTGGCTCTTTATTCCTTTTCACTCTCTCCTTTGAAGTTCCCTGGTTGCTATGGAAACTCAGGAGTGGCAAAAGAGGCAGAATTTGGGGAGGTTCTGAGATGTCCTGTCCAGCAGGCCCTGCTTAGATAGGCATTTGTTCAGATTTGATAGACATTTGCTGCAGCTTGTGAAAATGGACCTCGGACTTCCATTAGTAAGTCAGTGAGATCTGGAGGAAGGCTCCCCACCTGCGCTTCCCACAGCAGCAGTGTCAGCGCCCGTCCGTGCTGACTCTATCCATTGAGCCCATGGGCAAACATTCACCAAATGCCCATGGTGTACGGGGCACTGTTCTAGGCAGTGGCTGTCTCTCAGTGAGCCACACACAAAATTCCTGCTTTCTTGTGAGGTAGGGTATCCACACCAAAAGTGAGAAAATAAATAAAAGCCAAGAAAGCATCAGGCAGTAATGAGTGTGATATAGACAATCAAGCAGGGAGTGACAGCAGAAAGATCCCCATCAGGCAGCAGCTGGCCACCCAGTGATCCAGCGGAAAAGCATTCCAAGCAGGGAGGACAGGATCGCAAGTGCAAAGGCTCTGAGGTGCAGATGGGCATTAGCAAGCTTGGCTTGCTTGAGAAGCTAGGAGGAGGCGTGGCCAGAGTACAGTGGGTGAGCTGGAGGGTGGGTGGGCAGTGAAGTTAGACAGGCAGACTGGGGCCAGAGCACAGAGCACATAGGAGGCTACGCTGACTAGGGAAGGAACTTGAATTTAGTCTAGCTCTGGTGTGAGCAACACCATCAGATCTGTGGATTGGAAATTGTGTCTCTTGAGCACAACTGATTGCAGGGAGTAAGAAAGAAACCAGGAGTTACGACTGGGCTATTGCCATTGGCCAGACAAGAACTGATGATGGCTTGGATCTGGAGGGTAGCAGCAGAATTCATGGATGGCTTGGGTTGGACTGGAGACATGTTCTGGAAGTTGGTTTTTGTTTTTGTTTTTTTCAGTAATGGGATTTGAACTTGAGAGGTACTGGTGGCTCACACCAATAATCTTAAGAACCTGACCTCTGAGAATCAAGGTTTGGAGCCAGCCTGGGCAGACAAATCCAAAAGAATCTTATCACCAAATTAATCAGTGAGTCTTATCTCCAATTATCTGGCAAAAAAGCTGAATATGGAGGCATAATTCAAGTGGCAGCCACCAGCTGGGAATGAAAAAGACCTTGAGGGAGCTGGGAAGGTGGCTCAGTGGTAGAGTGCTTGCCTTGCATGCATGAGGCCCTGGGTTTGATTCCTCAGCACCACATAAGCAGAAAAAGCCAGAAGTGGCACTGTGGCTCAAGTGGTAGAGTGCTAGCCTTGAGCTGAAGAGCTGAGGGACAGCGCCTAAGCCTAGAGTTCAAGCCCCATGATCAGCAAAAAATAAATAAATAAATTGAATCAAGAGTTAAAAAAAAAAATAGGGGCTGGGAAGGTGGCTCAGTGGTAGAGCACTTGCCTTGCATACGTGAGGCCCTGGGTTTGATTCCTCAGCATCACATAAGCAGAAAAAAAAGCCGGAAGTGGTGCTATAGCTCAAGTGGTAGGGCACTAGCCTTGAACTGAAATACTGAGGGACAGCGCCCAGGCCCTGAGTTCGGGCCCCACGACTGGCAAAAAAAAGAAAGAAAGAAAGAAAGAAAGAAAGAAAGAAAGAAAGAAAGAAAGAAAGAAAGAAAGAAAGAAAGAAAGAAAGAAAGAAAGAAAGAAGGAAGGAAGGAAGGAAGGAAGGAAGGAAGGAAGGAAGGAAGGAAGAAAGAAAGAAAGAAAGAAAGAAAGAAAGAAAGAAAGAAAGAGAAAAGAAAAAGGCCTTGAGTTCAAGCCCCAGTACCAGCAAAAAAAAAAAGGGAGGGGGGCGCAGCTTATTCTTGCTAGACAGGTGTTCTACCATGAGAGCCATGCCTCCAGCCCATGTTCTGAAGCCAGCAGGTCCTGCTGATGAGAAGCAGAGAGAATCCAGGAGGTTCTGAAGTTGAACAACCATTTCTCCCCCCTCCCCACCCCCACCACCAGCCTGGGGTTGGTGAAGGTGAAGGGAGAGGGGGAGAGACAAGGACAATGCAAGTCTCCCCTAATTCAGAAACTGTTCTAAGCCAGGTGCTGGTGGCTCACGCCTGTAATACTAGCTACACAGGAGGCTGAGTTGTGAGGATTGCAATTCAGAGACAATAAAAAAGTCTGTGAGACTCTTAGCTCCAATTAACCACCAGAAAACTGGAAGTGGAGCTGTGGCTTAAAGTGGTTGAGCGCTAGCCTTGAGTGAAGGAGCTCAGAGACAGCGCCGAGGCCGTGAGTTCAAGCCCCACAACTGACACAAAAAAGAAAGAAACTGTTTTGTCTCCTGCTTCCTCAAGTCATGGTGCAGTGAGGTTTTTCTTCCACCATCTGGGTCACACTTACTCCACTGCCTGTCCGTAATCCTTCTTCACTCTGACTCTAAGTAGTTGGAGCAACACCATGAGGCATGGATCTTCCCGTTCTCCTTCCACCCATGTCGGTGGAAATCCATTCCATTTCCTAGCTTTGAAAATCACCTGTGAGCTTAACACTCCCCAATTTCTAGCTTCTCATGAGACTTCACCCCTGAATTCCAGACCCACAAAACTGCCCACTCACCACTTCTGCAATATTGAGTCAGTTCAAATCCACATGTCCAAAACTCCCACTCCTCCCCTCTCAACCTGCCCTGCCTGGAATCTTATCCACCTCAGCAAATGGCACTTCCATCCGTTCTGGCTCAAGCCAGAAACCTTGGCAACTCCTAGACTCCTTTCCTTCCCACATTGGCCACATCCAAGCCCATCAGCAAATCTTGTCATTTCTACTTGAAAAACATTTCCAAAACCTCCATCTCTTCTCACCACTATTATAATCTGCTAGTATCTCTCACCTACGTTATTCAAGTAATTTCATAGCCTGTCCCCCTTAACATCCTATCCTACCACTGTCTGTTCTCAACACAGCAGCCAAGGAGAGCTTGTTAAACCTTCCTTTCCTTCATGTTATTCTGCTGCAGCTCGGAGCACTGAGGTAAAGCGGAAACTTTTCAATGGCCTCCATGACATGATCGGCTACTAGCCACCACCTCTGCCATCTCTGTGCTTCACTTTGGCTTCTCTCTTCCCCATTCCACCCCCAAGTACAGCTGCCTAATTCTCCCTCCACTTTGATCCAGCCACTCTGGCATTCTTTCTATTCCTCCAATGCAATCAGCCTCTCATTTGTTGTTCTTCTACCTTGGCCCCCTGAACCTGAATGCCTCACCCCTATCAGGTAGGTGAATGCTTGAACACTAAATTATCAGTGAAGCCTTCTTTGATCACCCTATTTAGACTCCTGACTGGGGTGTGTGTGTGTGTGTGTGTGTGTGTGTGTGTGTGTGTGTGTGTGTGTGTGTGTGTGTGTGTGTGTGTGTGTGTGTGTGTGTGTGTGTGTGTGTGTGTGTGTGTGTGTGTGTGTGTGTGTGTGTGTGTGTGTGTGTGCTGGTAGTGAGACTTGAACTCAGGGCCTAGATGCTGCTGTCCCTTAGCTTTTTTTTTTTTTTGCTCAAGGTTGACACACTCTACCACTTGAACCACAGCTCTACTTCCAGCTATTTTTTTTTTTGTAAGAGTGTTTAATTGGAAATAAGAGCTTCATGGACTTTCCTGCCTAGGCCAGCTTCAAACCCTGATTCTTAGATCTCAGCCTCCTGAATAGTTAGGATTACAGACATGAGCCACTGGCATTCAGCTTCTGAATTTTTCCTAGTAGCTCTCAGTGCCTGATAACTGTACCCTCCTACACTCACTGGAAAACTAGCTCATAATGACAGTGACTTCTCTTCTTTTTCTTTCTTTTTTTTTTTTGTCTCTTATTCTCTGCTGTATTGGCTCTGCCCAGAATAGAGCCTGGCTCAGATGAGCACTCAATAAACATTTATTGAATGAAGGAAGGAATAAAGGAACGGAAATATAGTCCTCAAGTGGTAAAGAATAGAGGCCTGATTTCTAGTATTAGCCCGGACATTAGTTGTGTCAAACGACAATCTGGTCCTTAGATTGTCATCTGTCAGTAGTGGAAAAGTCCCAAGGTCCTTTATCACAGCATTCTATAATGATGCTTGATCAAAATAACCTCACCTGCTTCCATCTGGCCTGAAGTTGGAGAAATAGACAGAGCGTGGTGCTGAGTGGGAGGAGAGAGCTGTCTTTCCTTCTGAGACCAAGGTTGGAGCTTTGCTGATTTGAAATGACAGGCAAGTTTCTGCTTTGGACTTGGCAAGGATCTGGGAGCCCTGAGTGAGAGAGGTAAATGAACCAGACCCACCTGCTCAGTGGGGACAAGTGGGGACTGGACACTAGGCTATACTCTTCCTCATGGGGGTGTCCTCGTGATGGCATCCTCATGATGGCATCATGGGAAGCATGCTGTCAGAGGACAGGTGGGGAGGGAAATTGAGGCAGGAGTCGTGGAGCAGGATGCACTGGAGAGGGCTGTCAGGGCGGCTGATGGCTTCACACAGCCTTCAGAGAGGGCTGGGTGGTCCGCAGGCCTCAGCCAGTACCTATTCCTCACAGCCAGCACCAACTCAGAGACAGGGCGGCCAGCCTTTTGGCTGAGGGTAGCCTGATTCTCCTCCTTTTTCAAGGCCTTGCCACAGAACCCTGCTTGTTTTACCCGAAATAAATGGGCTGAGCATATTGGGCCGGCAATAACCCCTTGAAATCAGTTGTTATCACAGTTAACAACCAGTTTGGCTTCAGTTCAGGCTGTTAACTATCAAACCACTAAGTGCCGGTAATGATTGATTCTTGGCCAGTTGCAGCTTGAGTGGGCTGTAAAACCCCATTAGTGAGGGCTCTGTGGAGGCAGCAACTCAAAGATAAACAAA
Organism: Dipodomys merriami; assembly: GCF_024711535.1. Classification (NCBI taxonomy): domain Eukaryota; kingdom Metazoa; phylum Chordata; class Mammalia; order Rodentia; family Heteromyidae; genus Dipodomys; species Dipodomys merriami. The sequence goes on along the minus strand of NW_027204723.1, from coordinate 9,572 downwards.
TTGGTGGGTGCTCCAGCCCAGCCTCCTCCTCCTAACAGGCCTCGGGACCTGCTAGAGTCAGCCTCAGGCAGTCTCAAAGAGCAGCTTCTGCCCCCTCTGATCCACCTTTCCTCCCACTCCCCTACTGGCCATTCCACTCCTCTCTCCAAGGCAGCTTTAACTCTGCACAGCTCATGTCTTTTCCCTAGACACAAACACAGCCCAACTCCACTCTGCTCCAGCATCCCCAAGGACTTGGGCCTCCTCAGCCTGGAGCTTGAGGTTTCACTTTGGCCTAGCCAGTGACCACCAGCCTTGGCCCAGGCCAGCCCCACTTTGTGGCCAGGATCACAGGCGGGCAGCATGACATTCCACTACCCACCCCCAGACTCCCTCCCACCCTGTGGCTTCCCCCAGGAATTGCTCTCAAACAAATGAAATGTGGGTAATTACTGGGCTGGGGGCTGGACAGGCGACCGTGCAGATGAAAGCGTTTCCTGGACGGTCTCTTCATTTGCATGGCATCAGAAGCTGCTCAGAAGGTGTGACTTTTCCCACAGTGAGACCCCAGCTCCTTGCACAATAAAGCCAGGCTGCTCACCCAGAATTAATTAAAGGGGGAGGGGAGCAGAAGAGGAGGAGGCACCAAGAGCTGGGGGAGCTGGGACTGAGATGTCTAAAGCCCCTTCCCACATCCCCAGGGTCCCCGTATCAGGACAACCCTTTTTTACCCAGAGTGCCTCACCCTCTCCTGCAGGCCGCAGGAAGGAGGCACAGAGCCCACGGTTCCCCAACCTTGCAGGCTTTCCACTTTGCCCTGGGATTTTGATCTATTAGATGGGCTGAACCTGGGACTTGGGCTGAAGGTGTGGGAGGCCCAATGGTTAGGAAGCCTTTGGTTGCTCCTACCCATGACAAGTGAGTTGCTGACAGGGAAGAAGTTTCTAGATGAACCAGGCCAGTAACTGGGAGTAACAATAGGGACCCTCAACAACAGAGGAAGTAGCAGGTTTGAACGATCTCAATTGTGTAAACTAGAGCGGCTCTGGGTTCAGGAGACCTGCTCTTGGACCAATCTCTTCCTTGGTGTGAGCGATATGAATCGCACGGAGCCATATGCAAACATGCTATGTGCCCCACACCATGGCCATTCCTTCATTGCACCAAGGCATGGCCTGATTTTCCTTCCCACAGAATTGTCCTTTCAGCCAGGCTTTGTGTGTCAGTGTGTGCTGGTCCTGGGGCTTGTACTCAGGGATTAGCTGCTGCCCCTGAGCTTTTGTGTTCAAGGCTAGAACTCTACTACTTGAGCCATAGCTCCATTTCCTGCTTTTTTGCTGGTTAATTGGTGATAAGGGTATCACAGAGTTTCCTGCCTGGGCTGGCTTTGAACCACAGACCTCAGATCTCATTCTCTCAAGGAACTAGGATTAAAGGTATCAGCCACCAGGGCCCAGCCAGACTGGTCTTTTTGTTTGCCTTATTGCTTCTCCCTTGGGCCATGCCTGGCTTGGCTTCTGCTCTGGCCCATGAGCCTCCTTTCCCATTTCATCCATGCCCAGATCTTCCTTTAGGCCTGTTGCCTGAGGCCAATCTCTTCCTGGACAATTGTGCCCTGGTTTCTTGCACTGCAGCTGAGCCTAATACTTTCTGCTCACTCTCTCAGCCCAGACATCCCAAAGTTAACACTTGTTCCACAGCACAGGATCAGCTCCAAGCTGGCAGTCTCCTTCAATGCACCCTCCTCACTTTGGAACCTGGCAGCTGCTATTTTCCTTTTTCTTTCTTTCTTTCTTTCTTTCTTTCTTTCTTTCTTTCTTTCTTTCTTTCTTTCTTTCTTTCGAGCCTGATTCTCAGAAAGAACTACTTCTGGAATCTCCCACCTAAGTCTCTCATACACTGGGCATGTCAAAATAGGCACTCCCTTAAAATGTTGCCTTTCTATGGATGACAGCCTAGGCCTGAGTCTGATCACCCTCTGGCAGAAGTAGCCTGGGACATGTTAGCAGTGACTCCGTTAAGCCATGCAGTCCCTGAGAACTCTAGGACCAGCTCAGAGTCTCTTCTGGCCCCTTTCCCAGCTCTGCTGTTCCCACCAAAGAAGTCCCTCTATAGGACAGTGATGGGGACCACTGACAGGCAGAGCTGGAAGGAGGTGACAGAGCCAGTTGATGGGAAGAGCAGAGAAACAAGACTAGCCCCAGGAAGACCCTCTTTCCAACTCATGTTCCTAATATGCAAGTAATGCATTTCAATCATTTAATAACAACTAGTACACAACTGCCCTCATTGTACCCATCCCTAAGAAACTGCCCCTGCCCCAACGTGGGGTGCAAAGGTTTCTCAGTCGCCTGGCCAGTTGCTCTGCTTGTGTTGGGGTATCTGTTCTCAGGAGTACCTCTGTCAGATCAGAGAGCCCTCTACCCCAGGGACCCAGTGCAGGCCATTGATGGGCATGCCTGGACGCTAAGAAGACAAGACACCACAGCCAATGGAATACAAAAATAGAGCCTCTCTTTGGTTAAAAAAAAAAAAATCCCAACAGCAAACAATATCAACAACTAGAACCGCAGCTCCCCAGCTCCTCCTCAGCCTTCTCAGCCAACCCTCCTCTTGCTGGAGTTTTCTCTGGTGCTCCCAAAGATGGGCTCCCCAAGAGTAGGTTGGGCTGCGGGGCGATGGGGAGGAGCCTGCAGGCCTATCGGGGCTCCGGGGCCCAAGTCCTCTGGCTGCCCCGCAGGCTGCGCGTGAAGGGCGGGTAGTTGAGGAACTCGAAGCGCAGGCTCTGCTCGGTGGTGTGATGGCCCCGTGGTAGCCGCTTCATGAAGTGGACCTCGCGCTGGTGCTGGCGTGTCTTGGAGCCTTTGCGGGGCCGACCCTTGCGGGTGAAGGCCATGTACCAGCCCTCGTACTTGGCATTCTGCAGCGCCGTGTAGTTGTTCTCCAGCACGATCTCCGTGAACACGCAATCCTTGCCTTTGCCATTGCTCTGCAGGTAGAGGGGCCAGCTGCGGTGTTACAGAGCTCCCCCCTCCCCCGGGAGGCAGAGGGCCAGCGGCCCCAGACAGCAGGTGGGCACTCCAGCAGATGGTGAGGGGGGCAGAAGCATGGCCACACCCCTTGCCCGGGCACCCGCTCTCTAATCCCTTACAACCAGCAGCCCACCCGGCAACTTCCTGTCCTCCTGGGCAGCAGTGACACATGGCTGTCTACGGAGGGGCTGGGCACGAGGCAGAGAGGCAGGGAGCCGGGCTCTGCTCTGGCCTCCTGCCCATCAGTCTGGCCGGGTTTCCCCACCTACCCCCCTCACACACACACACACACCTCAGCCCCTCAGGACTCCCAGCTCTGGAGGCCCCAGGGCAGCCACCTTATGGGGGAGGGGAGGCCCAGGACGTCAGTCTGAGCCCCCAAGCCCTGGAAGAGGGGAGCTCCAGGCTGGAGAGGAGCCGTGACTAATGGGTCCATTTCAGAGCTCTGCAGAGGGGCTGGGCCTGCGGCTTTCTGAACATTCCAAATGCTGGTACCATGTAATTGGACATAATAGCAAAGCAATTTGGCGATTTGTTAAAAAGATATATGGAATTTACCAACCTCTCCCACCCCCCCCCCAAGCCCCTTTTCTAGCCTCCCTTCTTTCTCCTGTCTTGATAGCTTTTTGTCTCTCCAGCAGTTTTCTTCTCCTTACTCACAACCCATCATTAGGTAACCCAGAGGTGGCCATGTCTCCCTCTGTCCACCTTATTGAGATCAGAGCTCAAGAGTGTTCTGGAGGAGCTCAGGCAGCCCAGGCCACCCCCGCCCCCCGCAAATCCCAGGGATCACCTCTGTTGGGGTGGTGGGGGCTCACCTTGGCAATCAGCTTCCCTTTCTTATTCATGCAGATGTAGAGCCCAGTCTCAGCTCCCCGAACTCGAACTCGGCTCCCAAAGGTATCAGTCTCCACTATGAGCTTTGCTGTCGAAGAAGATGCAGGATGGTCACTAGAAGGTCCCTGGGCCCTCTGGTCCATAGCCTTATCCCCATTGGCCCCAATTTGGTAACCATTCCAAGGGCCAGGAACCCAAACCATGGGCGCTATCATGCACTGGGCAGTCATGAGAAAGGTAGAGTCACTTTTCTGGTCCTCAGTTCCCACTTCTGGGCCTAGATGGTAAGAACTTTTAGGTCAAGGTTCAAAGTAACATTTCACCTGACTATAGTTCCATAGCTAACCAAAAGATCTCTGAGGATCCTTCCAACTCAGAATATTCCAGGCTCATGCCTTGCAGGTGAACATCTAGGTACAGTGTTTACCTCATCTTGCAGCTAATAGGAAAAGCATTCTCTCCTGTCCCTGCCACCTTGGCCCGAACTCACAGCCTTGACCAATCTACCCTGAACCTTACCTTTCTGGGAGCCCCGTTCTTTGAGATGAGAACAGCTCTCCCTGCACACACAGCCCCAGCCCAAAACCAATTTGCTTTCTAGAAACTCAGACATCAGCTGAGAAGCTTCTGCATCTTTCTCTTGGCTTCCCAGTGACCAGGACCAGCCTCAAAGTCTAGACATCAACAACTCAGTCATCTTCTCGTTTTAACCTCCAGCACAGCTGGGCTTCCCACCCAATTACCAGGCTGGCTTGCCTCATCCTGAGCTCCTGAAGCCAGGAGACAATTCTGTGCCTTCTTTCTCGCCCCCCCCCCCCTTAGACAGCCAATTTGCCCCAGAAGTGGGTCCCTGCCACCACTCTATGCAACTGCTTTCTTAGAGGCCATTTATGGAGAGAGAGAGAGAGAGAAAGAGAGAGAGAGAGAGAGAGAGAGAGAGAGAGAGAGAGAGAGAGAGAGAGAGAGAGAGAGAGAGAGAGAGAAACAGAGAAACAGAGAAACAGAGAAACAGAGAAACAGAGAAACAGAGACAGAGACAGAGACAGAGACAGGGAAACCTAAGACAGAGGAGCTGAGGCTTCTGCCCTCCCTTAAGAAAGCAGTTTGGAGACTCAGTTCTCACACAGTCTGTCTCTAAAACCAACACCAAGGGTAGAGGGCACTGAGTTCAGCAGGGTGGGCAGCCCTTCCTGCCCAGTCTGTGACCAGCTCCCACTTCAAATAGGCCCAGAGACAGGACCTAGCCACCTACCCCCCTGTCTGATGCCAAGTTAACTTGGGAAATGCAACTTGCAACTCCTTTCCCACTCACTCCCTTTTGGACCCAGTAAGTCTGCTCATCCCTTTTGGGTCTGCCAGGAGGGGCTTCTTTTCAGGGTCTGGAAAGACCCTAGTTCAGTAAGTCATAAGAGGGCAGGTAAGGACTAAGTGGGTGCCTCTGTCTCTTCCTGGACCCTTGCAAAGCAATCAGGACATCTCCATTATCTTCCCTACACTCTATCTGTCCTGGATGCACATCTTAACACCTCTGTTCTTAGGAAGGGAGTGTGGAGCACTCTGGGTTTAAGGAGACAAGTGGGCATCAGACCTCCTCAGCTTTCTGAAGACAACTCCCCCCACTGCCATCCCCATTCGCTTGACCTCTCCTTCCTTCCTCAAAATCCTAGGATTCTGGGCCATTTGCTCCAGTAGAGTAAACCTTGAAGGAGCCAGACATTCGTTCCTTTCCTTGCAGCAGAGAAGGGCAGCAAGCAGCCAATTTGGAGGGACAAAGGGTCCATAGGCCGGCTCTGCCAGCCCAGCAGGGGAACCGGGCCACCGGGCAGGCTGTCCCCACCCCCACCCAGAGAGCCCCCCATTCTCCTTCCCTTCACAGATGGGAGCTGGGGAGCTGGGGAGCTGGGGCAGCAGCATACAGAGTCTTTCCTAACCGGGCTTTTGGAAAGCTTAACATTTTCAAACCTATTCTTCCACCCCAGTGACAGATTTATCCCAGGAAAATTATGTCTCCTCCTCCAGCTTTGAAGGGAAGTCAGCTACGTCCATGCACAAAAAATGCAGCGAGACATACTCGATCCCCCAAAACTGGCTAGAGAAGAGGAGAAAGTATTCAGGAAATGTTAAAAAAGGTGAAAGTAAGAAGAGTTTTAATCGCTCTGCCAGACGCGGGGGTCTCTCTAGAGATTCATAGAGAACAATCTTGAACCTCTTTTTTTTTTTTTTAACATTTACAGACTTGCAACTCCTTTTAAACTCCACATCTGAAAAAAAAGGGGGGGCTTGTTCTTTTTGCTGTTTTATATCATTCTTCATTTCTCTTCCTAGCTCTTAAAATGCCTCACCTTTTTATTGCATTTTAATAGAGTCTTCCTCTCTCCTTTCATGCTTGTTTAACTTGGTCATTATTTAAAGGGTTTGAAACTCACAATAATCGCTCTCTAAAAACAACACCAGCCGCCCAGAGGGCTTGCTTTTCTCTTGGTACATCCACAAGTCTGGAAATTGGCCACGTTTCAAGGCAGGAATATTGAATGTTTTAGAAATCAATCAGTCCCGGGGTCTCTGCCTGCAGTAGCTCCTAGTACTCACCACCCCACAGGGAGCCGGGAACCGCCGGCAGCCGCCTGGGGTGTCGCCCAGTGGAGCCCAGAGCGATCCCTTCCAGGCCGACCCCCGTGTGCAACTGAACCCTCTGATCAAAGAACATAAAGGTTCACAGTATCTCCTTTTGCCAAGATGAGAGGTCTGGGGGTGGGGGTGGGGGCGGGGAACATTTCTCTTCTTTCTCTTTCCCACTCACCTTTTGTGGACCCTAGCCACTGGATCCTCTTTCAAGAGCTTCCCTTAAACTGGAGGAAGGCCCTCCCTGGAGCCCTCTGCCTCACCTGCAGCTGGGTAGAGGTCTATTATGGTGTGTGTGTGGGGGGGGGGGGGGTTCCTGGATGCTTTTATCTGCTGGGCAGGAAGGGGGGCACCTGTGGGCCAAGTCGCTTCCCCTGGGTCTTCTCCAGCTGGCCATCGAGGCTCTCAGCCTTCTTAACTCCTTCCCTTCTGGGGTGGGGAGCAGTGCAGGGGAGGGTGGCAGCCTCGGCGGCCACAAGCTACCTTTCCTCAGAGGTGGGGCCCGGGCCGTGCGCCTTACCGAAAGGGTCCCCGTCTTCTGCCATGGCGTTGATGCGCTTGTTGGCCAGGACCTGCACGTGCTTCCCGCTGGTGCGGCTGTAGAGCTGGTAGGTCCGGATGAGGCGGCGGCTTAGCTGATCCGTCACCAGGCTCTGCTCCCTCACATGCTGTGTAAAATTAGGTGAGGACTGAACAGTTACCTTTAGGAAATTGAAAAATACACAGCACGCCATTATAATGCTACTCCGCCCAGGGGCCCGAGTGGCCCCCCAACACCCTGTCTCCCCCTCCCGCTGCGTCAGGCAGTCAGCAGGGACTGAGGGGGAACCCTCCCAACATGCCAGCACCGGCCGCCCGCCCCCCCCCCCGGCCCCCGCCTCCACCCGAGGGAGTCCCGAAAGACCCAGCCCAGGATGGATGAGCCCGGGATGGGGGAGAAGCTGGACCCACCTGTTGGGAAACACCCTGGGGCTCCCGGCCAGCTCGGAGCAGGGAAGCGGGCTCCCTGCCCAGCGCAGGCCCCCCGCCCGGGCCTTCCTAGAGGAGCAGGGTGCTTTTAAGTAAGGGGGGCAGCTGTACCCCACCCATGACATTTCTAACGACAAACTTGAGGGGGCAAACGCGGAGAACGCAGAGGACCTGGGTACCCGATCCTGGGGCCGAACCGATCGATCACAAGTCTCCCCCAGAAGGCCTCGGAAAGGGTCTTTGCGCCCAGACTTGCGCCGGTGACAGACGCCCCCGTGCCCCCCGCCCCGCTCCGGCTGTCCCCCTCCTCAGAGGCCAGGTGTGGCTGCTCCGAGGGTTCCCGTGCATCCTCCCCGGCTCGTCTGCGCCCGCTCTCAAAAACCTCGGGCTCCAATCGCGCCCCTCACTTGCTGTGTGACCTTAGGCAGCGCTCTACCACTCTGTTCCTTCGCTCCCTCCCCGGGGCAGCTCGGGGCAGGGTCGCTAAGGTTCCTAGCAGCCCCGCTGCGCTGGGCGCAGAGTCGGTCCTCCAGCCCCCCGACCCGACCCGGCCCGCCCGGCCCCCGGCTCTGCGCAGCGCCCCTTACCTGGGCTTGGAGGCTGAGAACCAGCAAGTGCAACAGCCTGTGGGAGACAAAAGCGGGCGGGTGAGCGGCGGGCGCGGCGGGCGCGGGCCGGCGGGGGCGCGGGGACGGCGGCGGTACTCACAGGCAGCTCAGCGCGGAGCGAGGGCTGCCCATGGCGTGCGGCCCCGGGGGCACCGAGCCGCCTGGGCGGGATCGCGCCGTCCCGCGAGCGGCCGCGGGGGGGGAGGTGGGTGGGAGTGGTGGTGGTGGGGGTGGAGGTGGACAAGCCAAGGGGGCGGCGGCCGGGGAAGGTTCGGGTGCGGGGCCCGGCGGCGATCGCGACGCGGCTCCGCGGGTCCCGTGGAACGTCGTGCTCGCCGCGCGCGCGCCGCTCCGCTCTGCGCCGCTGCCCGAGCCGGTGGCCGCTGGCTGCTCAGGAGCCGGAGCGGGCGGGAGGGTAACGGGCCGGCGGGGTGGGTGGGTAGGTGGGGAGGGAGGGGGAGGGGTGGGGCGGGGGACGCCGCACCGGGCGCGAGGGGGGGGGGAGCGGAGCCTGCAGCCCCCGGCTGCGCGCTGGGGCCGGGTCGCAGCCCGGGGGCGGGGGCGGGGCGGCCCGGGGCGGGTCTGCGATGGGGGGGTCTGGGCGAGGGGAGGGGTCTGGCGCCTCCCCCAACCCCGAGGTCTGTCCCCTCGCGCGCTCCCCCGGGGGGGTGGTCTGGACACGCAGGGTTTAGGGCGCCTAGGGGCAGTGTGCTCCGTGGGGTCCGGAGACCCTAGGCCCGACTTGCGGGACCTCCTGGTGCTCCTTCCCCGCGGGGGGCACGCGTGTGTTTGTGCCCCGGCTTCACCGCCGCTGTCTGGGCCACCTACTGTGTGCTCGCCCCGCACGCCCCTCGCCATGGCCGCTGGCACTGGCACGAAGGGCCGCGCGCAGAGCGTGTCTCGGCGACGCGGGACCCGACTCCCCAACTTTTGCTAACTACCCAGCCCCGTGTGGTACTCCTGCCTCATTCCATCTCCAAAGAGCCTCCGGGTCCCCCCACCCCATTATCACTATCAACCCTACCCGTTTCCGTCCTCACCCCAGCCTCACTAGCCCGAAGCCTGAACGGACTCACGGGCCACGGGACAGGAAGGAAAAGCCCAGATGTTTCGGGCAGCCCCCCCCCCCCCGCGCCCACCGAAAATTCTGCAGACAACCGGGGCAAAAAGGACCCTCGCCGGCTTTTCTTGGGCAAGGGACTTCCATCCAGGCCATCAGCCCTCCCCCTCCAGTCCCCCCTTTTCCCCCTAACAAGAACTGACGCTCCTGCACTAGACAAGAGCTGGAGCCTTGTGTCACCTGAGGGGGGAGGGCGGGGAGAAGGGTTGGATATCATGGCGAAGGCAAGGACTGGTGGTCTAAGCCGTTCTCAGTCTCTCACCTCATTGAGTTTCTGGAAATCCTGAGCCACAACTTTGCTTCTGTGGGAGCTGTCTGAGCTGGTAGGAGTGTCTACGACCAGTATTTCTGGAACAACTAGAGCCATGGATGTCCTACCCTGTTGCTGCCTTGGCCCACAGTCTT
>NW_027204722.1:7500-21713 GCF_024711535.1 Dipodomys merriami | reverse complement strand
TCACTACTGTTCTGCCACTTGAGCCACAGGGTGCCACTGCTCCCCTTTTCTGTTTATATAGTGCTGAGGAATCGAACCCAGGGCCTCATGCTTGCAAGGGGAGCGAGCACTCTACCACTAAGCCACCTTCCTAGCTCTCCCCCCTTTTTTGGCCAGTCCAGCATGGAAGGCTCCTGCATCTTGTTTGTATGGACATACTCACAGCTGAATAACTGAGTTGTTTTGCTTAATAAAAAAAAAAATCCTGGTGTTGATATATGTGGAGGGGAAGGGAAAAAACAAATTGTTAAAACAGGGTTACAGGAGGACCCATTGAAACAATGAGATATACAAGTCGTTATGTCAAAAAACGAACTTTACAACTTTGGTGGGGGGACGGCGGGGGGGGGGGAGGATACGAAGGGATGGGAAGGGGAAAAAAAGCAGGAGGCTACAATGCTTATAAGAAATGTGCTCATTATCTTACCCATGTAATTGTAACCCCTCTGTACAGTATTTTCACAATAAAAATATGTTTAAAAATATATATATTTAAAAAAAAACTTGGTACAGTAGTCTAGAAACATGGTTGCTATTACAGCCTTCATTGGCTTCACTTGACCACTGTTTTCTCATTTAAAAGCTTTTGGCGACAAGCATGATTATTTTTCGTGGGGTGGGGGTGACTGTTTTGAGGCTTTCCCAAATTTTTATGTCCAACAGGTTACCAGATCTAAGGAAAACCCAGAAGTTCGAGAATTAAGTAACTCTCGGGCTCAAACTACAGAGAAAGAAAAGGAGAAAGAGAGACCTATGGAGGGAAGGGGTTGGGGCGTTGGGGGGAGAGGTCATAGAAAGGAAAAGAAAACAGGGAAAAATAAAAACACAAAGTAAAGGTCGTTTTTAAGTGGAGGCCTGGACTCAAACCAGGCCACTGACTGAGGCTTCCTCATTATGGGATTTCAAAAGTGGGCCTTGGCTTCTTGCAGAAGTCATCTCGATGTGTTGGTATTCTGCTGTACATATCATTTGGAAGCGACTCTATCTTTTCACTCCATGGTGAATGTATTCACATATATGTTCCTATAGAAAACCAGTTTCGTGTGCTTTCTCTCACATATGCAAAAGGTACGTTTAAAATAGGGGAGACATTAGATCTCTGGACTGACTGCCTGGCTGGCTGCTTGGCTGGCTGCTTGGCTGGCTGCTTGGCTGGCTGCCTGGCTGCCTCACTCACTCACTCACTCACTCACTCACTCACTCACTCACTCACTCACTCACTCACTCACTCACTCACTCACACACTCACACACTCACACACAGTAAGACCCAAAAGACAGGATAGATACTTTTAGGGGGAGAAACACCCACCGAGGCAAGGCCCAATGGTTATGTGCCCAGAAATGAAAGTGAAACCTTGAAAACACACAGAGGAAAAAGAAACAAAGTAAACTCTCTACCTTGAGCCTGTAGTAGGGTTTAAGAGATGATTCTGTTGGTTTCCCATGCATGCATGGGGGGGAGGGGTGGTGCTTTGACCCATGCTCTGTTTCTTTTTAAAATTTACTTCCCTCCCCGGTGTAAGTTTCCTCCTTTCTTTGAGGAAACTCTTGGCTCCTTTCTCACAGTATACTCATTGTTTGGGCAAAAGCTCAGAGGAAGGGAGCTGCTCTTTTCCCTTCCACCACCCACCCCCACCTATTAGTTTTCTTTCCTAATAACTGTTCGTTTATGAGGGACTGAAAAGTGAAGAAAATAGGATGTGTGGAGCCATTCATTAGGAAGCTGTCCGGCTGTCTTGTCTCTGAATTCCTGGTGGTGCTTTCCCAGGCCTCATTTCCCCCTGGAAATTATCCTGCTTGCCTCTGTGTTCAATTCTGGGAAGGAAGATAGGCCGAGATAAGGCAACCTCTTGGCACGAAGCTGGAACACACGGCCACCTCGCCTCACGGGTACACAGCCTCATCATCCTATCCCGAGGGTCCTCCGTCAACAGTTTCTTACAACGATTTTTATTAGTTTAGTGGCCCTACTGAGGTTGAAATTCAAGGCCTCAACTCAGGCAGGCCTGCTGGGGTGGGCGTGTTTGTTTCTTCTTCTTTCTCCTCCCCCCCCCACCCTCCCCCCTCCGCCAGGGCGCTTAAGTCGTTGCCATGACGACATTTACAAGACAAAGGAACGTTGCCTGGAGTTCCTGAGTTGACTGGGGCTCCAGGCTTAAACCAGCCCACCCCACCCCCACCCCCGACCCGCCCTGCGTCCTCTGCGAAACACCCCGGCGGGGTGGGGGGTGGGGCGGCCAGCCCTCAGCTCCTGTAACTTCATTAGCGCGCGGGGTGGGGTGGGGGTGAGTGAATCAGCCTCCCCTCCCCCTCCCCGTCTTTACAAAAGTGGCCTCTTTTGCCCTTGGGCAGGAAAAGTCTGCGCGCGCGCGCGCTCTCTCTGGTCTTTTTCTGCTGGGACCCTCCCTGCCTACCACCAGCAGCCACTGACTTCCTGCAAGCTGGAGTTGTCAGACTACTTCCACCCGCCCGCTGCCACTAGTATGCCTCCCGCCCAAGCCCGCCAGGGACAGAATGGGAGGGGCGGGCGGGGAAGCTGGCATGCTTGCCTGTGCTCTGCCCTCTGCCCCTCCGGGAGGCATGACTGTGACCGTGGGATGTCCCCGTGGCCGACCCCTAAGCTCCCACCCTCTGGACGGAGGAGAGTGAGGGGAAAAAGGAGTTCAGGAGTCTTGTCTCCCCTCCATCTTCCCGCCTAGGTCAGGCCAGGATCTGCCTCTCTTCTCCCTGTCCCTGTTCCCCGTTCCTCTTAAGGAGTGACTGGAGAAACTGTCCGTCTGTGTTTGTGATTGTGATTAACATCGCAAAAACCTTCAAAGAATCTCAGATCGGTTAGAAGCCCGTTGGGTTTCACTTCTCAGGCGTGAGGGGTTGTTATCTCCCCCTCCCTCTCTCCTTTGATTTTTTACAAATTGTTAGGGAAATGGTGACATACAGAACGGTTACAGTATGCCAGCCCACACCGGTGGCTCGCGTCTGTAATCCTAGCTGCTCAGGAGGCTGAGAGCTGAGGATCACGGTTCAAAGCCAGGCAGGGCAGGAAAGTCACCAGACTCTTATCTCCAATGAGGCACTAGAAAATCGGAAGTGGCGTTGTGGCTCAAGCGGTAGAGCACTCGCTTTGAGCTGAAGAGTTTAGGGACAGCGCCCAGGCCCAGAGTTTAAGACCCACCACTGACAAAAAAAAAAAAAAAAAAGGATAGGAAAGATTACATTACATAAGTGAGGTAGGAAGAGTACATTTTTTTTTTAATTAATAAGTTTTTTTTTTTTTTTTTTTTTTTTTTTTTTGTCGTTGGGCTTGAACTCTGGGCTTGGGCGCTATCCTGCCCGGGCTGGCTTTGAACCGTGATCCTCAGCTCTCAGCCTTCTGAGTAGCTAGGATTACAGGCGCGAGCCACCGGCGCCCGGCTAATGAGTTGTGTTAATTGTGAAAATACTTACAGAGTGGTTACAATGACACGAGCAAGGAAATGAGTACATTTCTTATCAAGCATTGTTGCCTCCTCCTTTGTTTCCATTCCTGCCCTCCCATCTCCCCCCACCCCCTAAAAAAGAGTACTTTTTTTTTTTTGGACAATGTCACCCCTTCCCTGGCTCTCTCACAGGTTTTCCCTCCCTCAAGTTCTGTTTGTTCCCCACCCACAGGTTGTGTGTCAACATAGTGTCTAGTGAGTGCCACTGTTGCACTTCTTCATCCTGGGTCCCTCCATTTCTTGCCCCTCCCGGAAATAGATGAAGGAAGAAACAATGGGGGGGGGGAGAAGAGAAAACAAAATAACATCGATGATAACAAACACAAAGAAAGGGGAAGACTTCTTGTTATATGATCAGAGGTATATAGGCATTGCACTTTGGTGAGCCTCATGTCTTCAATTAAGCAACCCAAAGGCCAGAAGTGGAGTTTTGGCTCAAATGGCAGACTGCCAGTCTCTTTTTTTTTTTTTTGGCGCGGGGGCGGGGGGGGGGTCCGGTCGTGGGGCCTGAACTCTGGGCCTGGGCGCTGTCCCTCATCTCTTCAGGTTAAGGCTAGCATTCTACCACTTGAGCCACAATGCCACTTCCGGCTTTTTTTCTGCTTATGTGGTGCTGAGGAATCGAATCCAGGGCCTCACGCATGCAAGGCAAGCGCTCTACCACTGAGCCACCTTCCCAGCCCCAGAGTGCCAGTCTTGAGCACAAGAGCCAAGGGACAGCACTCAGGCTCTGAGTTCAAGCCCCAGGACTGACTGGGGCGTGCACACACACACCCTGCACCCCTTGATCTTTGCTGCTGTTTCCTACCACACAGGCACAGGCACGTATGGCAGCATGTGATCTACCTCCCCCCCTCCCCCCACACACACTTTGCACTGCCGCCACCACCACCGCCGCCGCCACCAACTATAGCAACAGACTTCCTAGGCTTCCCCTCCACCACCACCACCCCCTCCGCCCCGGGCCCTAGTTTAGATCGATGAACCAAAGTGTCCCCACTGCACGTTCGGCTCTGGCAAATATCAGATAGGATTACAGTGATGAGGAGAGAGGAGCGACCGCCATGGATTGACTGTAGGGCCCAGAGGACAGAATGCCAGCCCAGGCCCATTCATAGGTCAAGCCAGGAAAATGTTTTTTGTTTTTGTTTTTGTTTTTGATTTCCGGTCTCTCTCCACACCCCATGTGTTTTGTCTGTCTGTCTCTCTGTGCCATAGGGGTTTGCCATTCATGACCTGTGTGGGCGGGGATGTGCTGGTGTGTGTGTGTGTGTGTGTGTGTGTGTGTGTGTGTGTGTGTGTGTGTGTGTGTGTGTGTGTGTATGTGTGTGTGTGTGTGTGTGTGTGTGTGTGTGTGTGTGTGTGTGTGTGTGTGTGTGTGTGTGTGTAGGGGGAGGTGTTCCTTCCTCACAAGACCTTCCTAAGTGTCTTGATCGATCTTGGGCCTGACGTTCTTTTTCCTTGTTTTGGGGTGCCACCTACTGGACACCGTGTGGAGTGACAGGGAATGATTCGGTGCTGATGGCGGGGGCTGGCGACTCTCGCGAGAGTCCGAGAGACTCTCGCGAGAGTAGCGATGAGGTATCGCCGGCTCTCTTCTGCGGCTTTATTTATTTACAACGAAACAAAACGAAACAACAGCAAACAAGGAAATGTTCTTGAAGGGAGGGCCGAGCGGAGGGGGAGGGGGGCCCGCAGGGGGTGTTTTTTTTCGTTATTTTCTGGACACGGAATTCGTTTGGATATTATGTCTTACGAGCAAACTGTACCAGTTTATTTACGGTTGTAATTTTTTTTTTTTTTTTTTTTTGGATCCGGTCGTGGGGCCTGAACTCTGGGCCTGGGCGCTGTCCCTCAGCTCTTCAGCTCAAGGCTAGCGCTCTACCACTTGAGCCACAGCGCCACTTCCGGCTTTTTTCTTTTTGCTTAATGTGGTGCTGAGGAATCGAACCCAGGGCCTCAGGCATGCAAGGCAAGCACTCTACCACTGAGCCACCTTCCCAGCCCCTACGGTTGTAATTCATATACGGTACCACAAATGTCTTTACGTCCGTATTATGAAAAAGGGTCCCACGGCTGCAGTGGGTGAAAGATTGAGACGGGAACATTTCTAAAGGAGTGCCAAGAAAATGGAAAACAGGCAATGCAATAGTTTAGGGAGAGTTATAAATATCAAGTGCTGCCCTAGGTGAAATTTCATGCAAATGTCCTCACCCACTCAGGTAAACTTTTTATATAGGTATCAGAATACAATTTCTTGAACTATATAGACTTTTATTCACTTGATTTCCCTTAAGTAAATTAAAATAACTGGCTGTTGACAGGGCACATCTGGATATTTCTATCGGCCCCATAGAGATAATCTGTTACATTTTAGGACATGGTAGATTATATTTGCTATTTCCCCAAATGGACTTTACAAAAGCCATCCGTGGCCCCAAAGATGTTTCTGGACCTCTCATCATGTGTGACTAAATAGGCCTCAGTGAATTAAGCTGAGAAAGCTGCAAAACAAAGCAGATCACTTCAGTTATGGAATATTAAGAGAATAAAAGTAGCTTTATACCACTGGATCTTTAGTGAGAAGGTAGAATAAAAAGAAGAGAAAAATATTGGAGGATGCAATATAAGCCAATTGAAACGTATCCAACCGCGGATCTGGCTTTGAAGTGGCTATTGACTAGTGTGGTCCTAGCCCATCGTGTCCAGAAGGATACATCGATGTGTTTTGAAAGATCCTAAACCAAATGTACTTGTGATCATGACCCAAAGCGTGAGGACAGGTACATTTCTGTCCTCCTAATTCCAGCTTTGGTCCTCACACGTCCGGTTGTTAGAATACGTTCACAGTCGTGCCACTTACGGAGGATATTACGTCTTGTGTCTTCTCTGCAATATCTTAAATGCTCAGAGAAGTTACACCTTCTGACAAAAGGACAGTATGTGTGTCACACACACGGGGACACACACACACTCTGTTTGCCCGGAGTGCTGTGTAGCTTACCATGTCCAGTTATAGTTTAGGTCTAGCATCCACGTAGGAGAGAAAACAGGTGCCGTTGGTTGGTCGGTCTGTCTGTCTCTCCGCCGGTCTGTCTTCCCCTGGCATCACCTGTTCTAGGTTCTTCTCCGCCGCCGCCGGCACCCCCCCCCTCTGCCCCCCCCCCCCCCCGCCGCTCCTAGTCCATCAGTCCATCCATCTACTTCCCTGTAACTGACATAATCTTCTTCTTCTTCTTTGGGGAATGGATGAATAAACTTTTACCTTGTGGATATTGTACACACACCCTAAGGGGTGTGTGTGTGTGTGTGTGTGTGTGTGTGTGTGTGTGTGTGTGTGTGTGTGTGTGTGTGTGTGTGTGTTGACGGAATAGAGTGTTTACCATGCCTGACCCCCTGGCTCTGCCTCTCTACCCGTCTGCGATGCGATGTGTGTGCTGGGGCGCTTCTGCCCGCATATGTTCCCAGTGCGAACTCCAAAGAGAAGTACGCCCGCCGGGCCTGTGGGTTCTAACCATGCTTCACCCCCCCCCCCGGGAGATAGGATCGCCCCTCTGACCCCCCCACTCTGTTTGGGCCGGGGCCCCTCGTCTGTCTCTCCCTGTCTTTCCTCCTAGGGTTCCCTACCTGCCCTCCCCCCAGCCCCGCGCGCACACACACACACACACACACACACACACACACACACACACACACACACAGAGTCACAGACACACACACACAGAGTCACAGACACACACACCCACACCCACTGTGCACCGCCACACTCGGGTCCAGGTCCTCCACCACAGGCATGTGAGTGAAGATGCCTCTACCCTCCAACACCTGTGTGTCGGGTTCAGATTCATCGCCTCATGCCCCGAATCCTGCTCCAGAGAGAGTGGCAGAGCCTATTAGAAAAGGCTAGCTGTTTTTTTGTTTTTGTTTTTGTTTTTTTTTTTTTTTTTATTTTAAGGTAGTCCCATTTGTCGAGTCTCTCTCCAATTTGTTGTGACCCTGGGACTCTGTTCAGGAAGTTCCTTCCTGTGCCTATTAGTTCAAGTGTCTCTCCTACTCTGTCCTGCAGTAGTTTCAGAGATTCAGGTTTAATGTTAAGGTCTTTAATCCATTTTGAGTTGATGTTGGTGCATGGTGATAGGCTGGGGTCCACTTTTAGTTTTCTGCATGTGGCTGCCCAGTTTTCCCAGTACCAGCGGTTGAAGAGGCTGTGTTTCTTCCATTGTATGTCTTTGGCTCCTTTGTCGAATATCAGCTGGCTGTAGGCCTGTGGATTTATTTCTGGATCTTCTATTCTGTTCCATTGGTCTTCGGGTCTGTTTTTGTGCCAGTACCCTGCTGTCTTTGTTATTATAGCTCTGTAGTAGAGTTTGAAGTTCGGCATGGATAGCCCTCCCATATTGTCTTTATCCCCTAGAATTGTTTTGGCTATTCTAGGTCTTTTGTTGTTCCATATGAATTTTTGGACTGTTTTCTGTATTTCAGTGATGTACGTCATTGGGATTTTAATAGGAATTGCGTTGAATTTGTATATTAGTTTTGGAAGTATTACCATCTTTACTATATTAAGTCGGCCTATCCAGGAGCATGGGAGGTCTTTCCATTTCCTAGTGTCTTCTGCAATTTCTTTCTTTAACTTTTTATAGTTCTCATTAAATAGTTCTTTTACATCTTTGGTTAGGTTAATTCCTAAATATTTTATTTTTCGGGAGGTTATTGTGAATGGGGTTGCTCCCTTTATTTCCCTCTCTTCCTGTACATTATCAGTGTATAGGAAGGCAACTGATTTTTGTGGGTTTATTTTGTATCCTGCTATTTTGACGAAGAGAGTTATGATTTCTAAGAGATTCGGGATGGACTTTTAGGGATCGTGGAGGTATAGTATCATGTCGTCTGCAAAAAGGGATAGTTTAACTTTTTCTTTCCCTATGCGGATCCCTTTAATGTCTTTTTCTTGCCTTATTGCCCTGGCTAAGGGTTCTAGGACTATATTGAAGAGGAGTGGAGACAGTGGGCATCCTTGCCTTGTTCCTGATTTTAGGAGAATTGGTTGTAGCTTTTCCCCATTAAGTATAATATTGGCTATTGGTCTGTCATAAATGGCTTTTATTGTTTTTAGAAATGTTCCTTCTATTCCTATTTTCTCCAGAGCTTTTAGCATGAATGAATGTTGAATTTTGTCAAAGGCCTTTTCTGCCCAGCCAGCGGCTCTCGTTTGGCTTTCCTGTCATTTAGTGATGGGTGAGTGGACTCACGCTTCCCATGGCGCTGTCACCGTGGTTTTCCAGACCTGTGTGCGTGACGTGTACCTACCCTCTCTGTGTTAGAAGAAACCTCTCTCTGGCCTTCCCCCTGCCCTTTCCCTGCCTGTGAAGGGGGGGGGGGGCGGGTGGGGGCGGGGGGAGGGAGCGTGTTGTGGGGCGGGCGGGCGGCGGACTTTCACAAGTGAGCGGGGTGCCTCCCGAGGGCTCGTCTCTTGCTGGAGCCGCCCCATCTTTGGGAGTTTTTTGTTGTTGTTGTTGTTGTTGTTGTTGTTGTTGTTTCTTTCTGGTTTCCATCTGGGGGAAAAAGAAAACAAAACGTACAAACACCCCCCCCCAAAAAAAAAAAAAAAAAAAAAGACGGGCGGGCAGACGGTGGGACGAGCGCTCACTTGCCCTTTTCTGGCCATGTTGGGTGGGGGTGGGGGTCTTGCCACGGGCGGCGGAGGTCGTGCGGGTGGCCGGTTCGTTTTCTCTCGTGGTGCAGGCCTGCCGTCTTTGCCGCCCCTTCCTGCTTGGGACCGATCCCGACTTCCCGGTTCTCGGGTTCGGGCCGCTCCGTTCGGGCGACTCCCGTCCTGGTTCCTGGTTTCACTTTGGTCGCTGGCGGCGGCGGCGGCGGCGGCTCGATCTCGGTCTAGGTCTCTGGTGGCTCTGGTGTCGTTCGTGAGGTCGCAGAGAGGACCCGGCTGCAGGTCCTGACCTAGGTTGTGCCTCTCGGTGCGTGGCGGTGGGGAGTGAGGCGATTCGTTTCCGTGTTCTGTGTCTCCGGAGCTCAGAGCCGCCCGGCGCGCGCCGATCCGGGGTACGGCGGCTCGGTGGAGTCGGTCGTTGGAAGGCGGTTGTCGTGCTCCCCCTGGCGTCCGCCTTGATATGACAGTCCCCTCGTTCTCAGCCGAGCGAGCGAGTGAAG
Source organism: Dipodomys merriami (assembly GCF_024711535.1). Taxonomy (NCBI): domain Eukaryota; kingdom Metazoa; phylum Chordata; class Mammalia; order Rodentia; family Heteromyidae; genus Dipodomys; species Dipodomys merriami. The sequence goes on along the minus strand of NW_027204722.1, from coordinate 12,025 downwards.
GAGGAGGTCTGGCGGCAGCGAGCCGGGCGGAGGCCCGGCCTCTACCGGGTGCCGGGCGCGACTGTCGCCGTGGTGTCGCTGTGGCGCCGGGGCGGCTGTTCTGTCGGACTTTGCGCCCGCAGGCGAGCGCGGGGTGGGGCCGTGAGTCGCCGCTCTCTCTTCCGTGCCCGGTCTGTGCCGGGGGTGGCGGCTTGGTCGGGTCGACCAGTAGTTCTGTCTGGGCCCGACGCCTTGTCCTCCTCCCCTCCCGTAGTTCTGTCTGGGCCCGACGCCTTGTCCTCCTCCCCTCCCTGGACTCTGGTCTTTGAGGGCGAAAGAAGGAGAGTACGAGGGACGTCTCGGGAGTCGGGGGAAAGGGTCCCCGGGTGAGCCGCTAGGTGGTGGGGCCGGTCCCGGCCCGGACTCGGACCACCCCCCCTCCCCGGAGTCACCTCCGAGTGAGCGCTTGGCGCGTGCCGGGCGCGAGGGCCTGGGTCGCCGGCCCCGTGTGGTCTCCCTCCACGGCCCCGGAGGCCGGAGGACAGACCTCTGCGGCGGGAGGAGCCGTGGGCACGGCCGAGGCGAGCCTCGGGGCCGGGACCTACACCCCCCCCCCTCCCCGACATAGGATGGTCGTCGGAGTCACCTCCGAGTGAGCGCTTGGCGCGTGCCGGGCGCGAGGGCCTGGGTCGCCGGCCCCGTGTGGCCTCCCTCCACGGCCTCCTCCACGGGCCCCGGAGGCCAGAGGCCAGACCTCTGCGGCGGGAGGAGCCGTGGGCACGGCCGAGGCGAGCCTCGGGGCCGGGACCTACACCCCGCCCCTCCCCGACATAGGATGGTCGTCGGAGTCACCTCCGAGTGAGCGCTTGGCGCGTGCCGGGCGCGAGGGCCTGGGTCGCCGGCCCCGTGTGGCCTTCCTCCACGGCCTTCTCCACGGCCCCGGAGGCCGGAGGACAGACTTCTCCGGCGCGAGGAGCCGTGGGCACGGCCGAGGCGAGCCTCGGGGCCGGGACCTACCTACCTACCGTCTGCGGTGTGCGCGATGGCGGGGACTTGCCCGGTGGGCCCTGCGTAGGGGAAAAGTCGAGGCGGAGGGAGCACCTCGGGAGTCGGGGACCCGAGCCCGGGAGTCCCGCGTGTGTGCGTGCTGGCGGCAGGGCGCTCACCACCGACCCCGCGCGGTGTGGGTGTGGTGGCTGGGTGCCTCTCGGAGTGGGTGCCTCGCGTCTGCCGGGGGAAGGCTCCCCGTGCCGCTCGTGCCGTGAGCCCGTGCGCACCCGGGGTAGTGGGGCGGGTGCGTCCCCTGACCCCGCTCCCGCCCTCTCTCTTCGTCTGTCTTCGCCCTATGTGGTCGACCAGCTGTCCCTGAGAGTTCCGTGTCTGGCTCTGTTGGGGACGTGTTGGGGACAGGTGTCCCCGATGTGGTTTCCGAGAGGTCCCTGTCGCCAGCGAGTTGTCGCCCCTGCGTGACCAGCTGGTTTTGGCGTGGTGACGTGAGGATTTTGTACCTGCAGGAGGGTGCTGGCATGCTGTGTCCCGGTGGCTGTCAGCGGGTCTTTTGGGGCTCTCTCGGATGCTGTGTGCCGGGCCTTTCCCGTCTCTTCCCGGTCCGGGTCCCCCTGCCCTTCCCCCCGCACCCCGGGCTCCCGCTGCCCTGAGCAGGCCTTGCCCCTGTGGTGGCTCGTGGGTGTGGTGGTGGTGGTGGTGGTGGTGGTGGTTGGTTGGTGGCTGAGTGAGTCCCGTCGTCCTTGATCTCTCCCCCGCTCCCGGTGCCGGATTCTGGCCCTTGCCTCGGCACGCCGAGGAGGAGAGTGGTTGGTTGCCTGGGGTGCATAGGTAGGCCCGCGCGGTGTGCTTCCCTCGCCGTGGCCGGCTTGAGGAGGAAAAGGCGGGGGGCGAGTCCTGCCTTGCCTTGCCTGTGCGTGTGCGGCATCCCCGTCCTGCCGTCGTGCTCGTCCGACCTCCGTGGCTTTTTTTTTTTTTTTTTTTTTTTTTCCTATCGCCCCTAGCTCCAACTCCCCCGACCTGCCGCTTCCCGATGGCGGGCCTGGTCGGCCGCTGACCTGCGCTACTCCCGAGCGCTGTCCGTGGTTCTTTTTCTTTTTCTTTTTTTCCTCTCTAGCTTCTTTCGGCTCTGTGCCCGGCGGAGGTGTCCTGGTAATCCCGAGCGCCAGGGACGCTGAAGCCCGTGGTATTTTTTTATTTTTTTATTTTTTTAAGTTTTTTTTTTTTTCTTTTCTTTTTTTTTTTTTTTCCTTTTACCTCGCTCGTTACTCACGAAAGGTTGTCTGTCCTGGCTACGCTTTTATCCCAGGCTGTTGGCCCTCTCGGGAGCCGAGCTTCCTGGGCCCCACCGCCTCCCGAGTGCCGTGTGGCTGTCTTCTCCGCCCCCTCGGTGTGATTGATGTGGTGACGTTGCGAATCTCCTTCGGGCCCGGGCCTAAGCTGCGCCAGGCGAGGGACGGACATTCATGGCGAATGGGACCGCTCTTCTCGTTCTGCCCGTGGGCCCCTGCCCTCACCGTCCCACCGTGCCGGCGCCGGTGGTGTGCGGGGAGGCAGGGGTGCGGCAACCGGGTCCGGCTGCGCTCTCCCTGCCCTCGCCGTGAGGTCGGGGACTTGTACACGCTGGAGGAGGGGGGGCGCCCCTGATCTTGCTCCTCTCTTCCCGTGACTCGTTATCGGCACGGGGGTCGGCTCTCTCCGCGGAGAGGGAGGGTCGGTGCTCCGTGCTTGCCCGTGCTGTGTGGTGTGAAAAGCCGCGCCTCGCGCTCTGCCCTCTTGCGGTGCTCCCGGAACGCTCCCGGTCGGTTCTCTCAGGTGCCTGAGGCTGAGTGGTGGTGTCGTTCCCGATCCCGGCGTTGTCCGTTGCCTTGTGCCAGCCTGCTGCCCGTGGTGTGTCCCGGCCGTCCTTGGGTTTGTGGGGCTTGTGCGAGTGAGAAAAAAGTTATCGCAGAGATTGACGTCTCTGCTGGGGGGGGGTCGAGGCGGTTCCCCAGAGGAGGAGCGCTCTTCCCTTCTTGCACCGGGCGGGTGGCTTCCCCGCATGAGCTGCCGGCCCTGGTCCTGGCTTGTCTTCCCTGCCGTGTCACCTGGCTCTTGTTGCACCGGGGGACCTGAGATGTTGCAGTGGGAGGCGAGCCGGGCCTGTGCGGGCTTTCCCGCCCGTGTGCGCGACCTTGCTCTGGCCCCGCACGGCAAGGCCGACCGACCAGGGTTGGTGTTGCTGCTGCCGCAGACCCCCCCCGCCCCACCCCTCCCTGCCACCCGTGGTGGGAAGGATGGACGCCTTTGATGTGTGCTGGTCCCGGCGGGGTTCCCGTCGGGGTTGGGTGCGGGCCACCCTCAGAGTGAGGAGAGGTTCTCTAGCGATCCTCGTTCGGGAGGCGGCGTTCGCTGCCGGGTTGGCGGGGGCCCGCCCCCGATGGGCTCCCGCGGCCCTGCCGCTCCCTGTCCCGCTTTTGAGCGTTAGTGGCTGCCCGCGTTGGTAACTGCGTGCCCGCGCCTCCCCCCTCCGAGCTGGGGGAGGGTCCCGCGGGGCCTCTCCCGGGCCGTCGTCTGGTGTGGTGAGTGGAGGACGTTCCCGATCCGTCCCCGCCCCTGCCTCGCGCGCGGTGTGTCGAGTGGCGGAGCCTGGAGCCTGTGCTGGGTCGCGATGCGAGGGCGTGTGGTGTGTGGCTTCCCGGCCTCGTGCTTGGGGTGCCGTGGGGTTTTTGGGGGGTCCCGTCCCCCTCCCCCTCCGGCCCCTGGCGACGCTGTTCCCGAGCGTCTGTGTGGGCCGCCGCCCGTTGGCGACGACGGCGCCGTGCCGGGCGCCGGGCCCCGCGGTGTTCCGGGGCCGCCGTGCCCGTGGTGGTGTGCCGCTCGGGGGGGTTCTGGCCCTCCGGAGCCGAGGATCCCGGTGTGTGTGGGCCCTTGCTCACGCGGCCGAAAAAGAGGCGGTCGATGATGGGTGCCGTGCCCGGCGGTGTGGATGGGTGCGGTGGGGCCCTGCTGGCGCGGGTGGCTCCGCGGGCGCTCGCGGGGTCTTTGAGGCGTGTGCGAGCTGCCTTTTCCCTCTCGGGCCTCTTTTGGGGGGGCCCGCCGCTGCCGCGGTGGGGGTTTCCGGTCCGCTGGTCGGCCGGCTCGGTGTCCCAGGCGTTGCGCGGGACCGCCCAGGAGTTGGGGGTGGTGAGATCCCGCGTTCGTTTCCCTGGCGTGCCGGCTGTGCCCGGAAAGGTCTCACCTCCCCGCTGGTTTGCGGCTGCGCCACCCGCCCGTGGGGGGGGGTGGCCGCTCGCTCGCTCGCTCGCCTCTCACCCCGGTGACCCGACCCGATGACCCTCCCCGCTGCTCTTATTGGGCTTCCGGCATGCCCTCCTCACCCGCATCAGCCTTCCGCGATCCTCACCGGTTTGGCCTTGGTGGCCGGCCACCGGCGGACGGTCGAGTTGGGCGTGTGTGGTGTGTTCTCTTGGTGGGGGGGACGGCGCTCGGCTCGTGAGGCTGCTCTCCCGGTGTGGGGGAGGCACGTCGTCGCGGCGGCGGTGGCTTTTGAAGGGTCTTC
>NW_027204722.1:0-2500 GCF_024711535.1 Dipodomys merriami | reverse complement strand
CCGTCCCGGGTTCGGGGCGGCCCGCGCCCGCTCGCGGGCGGGCCGCTTCTCCCGCAGCCCGGGCTTCGGGGGTGGGCACCCCCGGGGCGCCTGTGGGGTCGGGGGCGTCCGAGCGCCCGCCCGCCGCGCCCCCCGCGCTGGCGTGGCCGTGGCGCCGGGCGTCCCCGTCCCCGTGTCTCGTCTGTCCGACCCCCTCCGTGTCTCGTTCTCGTTCTGTCTCTGCTGGCCGGCCCGAGGCGACCCGCCCGCGCCCTCCTCTCCCCTCTCGGGTCTGTCTGGGGGTGCGGGACCGGGAGAACAGCGCCGTGCCAGCCGCGTGTGCCCCGCGTCGGGCCACGCCCCGATTCGTACGACTCTTAGCGGTGGATCACTCGGCTCGTGCGTCGATGAAGAACGCAGCTAGCTGCGAGAATTAATGTGAATTGCAGGACACATTGATCATCGACACTTCGAACGCACTTGCGGCCCCGGGTTCCTCCCGGGGCTACGCCTGTCTGAGCGTCGCCTGACGATCAATCGCCCCCCGGGGGTTGCCTTGCCCCGCGGGGTGGCGCGGCTGGGGGTCTCCCTTCGCAGGGCCCCCTTTGCCGGGGCCCTCCGTCCCCCTAAGTTCAGACTTTGGCGGTCGTCGCTTCGCGGTCCCGTGTCTGGCTTTTAGAGCGAGCGAGCGAGCGAGCGGTCATCCCGGGGGGGTTGGTATCCGCGCAGAGACGAGCCCGCGGCCGGGTCTTGTCTGTCCCGGCCCCCCGCTGTGTTCCGCGGTGCCCGAACCGGGGGATGACGTTTTCGCGCCGGGCGCTCGAGTCGGGTCTCAGGGCGGCCCCGTGCCGCGGCCGCCGGCCGCGAGCGAGCGCGTCGCGGGCTCCCGTGCCCCGCGGACTCGCACGCCGAGGCGGACGGTCCCGCGGGACGCCGCGGTCGTGCCGTCCGCCAGACGCGCGCGTCTTCCGCGGGGAGGGTTCCCCGCGCACCGCCCGCGTTGCCGTGCCGGCCCCGGGTCCCGCCCGCGTCCGTCCCCTCTCGCGCCGGCTCGTGTCGCACCCCCGCCGTCCCCCGGACGGTCGTCGGGCCGCGGGGCCTTCCCCGTGCCGCGGGGGCGTGGCTTTCCCCCATTGCCGCCGCCGCCGCCGCCTCCCTCGTGCGACGAGAGCCCGCCCTCCCCGCTGCCTTCCTTTCCTCCGAGACGCGACCTCAGATCAGACGTGGCGACCCGCTGAATTTAAGCATATTAGTCAGCGGAGGAAAAGAAACTAACCAGGATTCCCTCAGTAACGGCGAGTGAACAGGGAAGAGCCCAGCGCCGAATCCCCGCCGCGCGGCGCGGCGCGGGAAATGTGGCGTACGGAAGACCCACTCCCCGGCGCCGCTCGTGGGGGGCCCAAGTCCTTCTGATCGAGGCCCAGCCCGTGGACGGTGTGAGGCCGGTAGCGGCCCCCGGCGCGCCGGGCCCGGGTCTTCCCGGAGTCGGGTTGCTTGGGAATGCAGCCCAAAGCGGGTGGTAAACTCCATCTAAGGCTAAATACCGGCACGAGACCGATAGCCAACAAGTACCGTAAGGGAAAGTTGAAAAGAACTTTGAAGAGAGAGTTCAAGAGGGCGTGAAACCGTTAAGAGGTAAACGGGTGGGGTCCGCGCAGTCCGCCCGGAGGATTCAACCCGGCGGCGCGAGTCCGGCCGTGCCGGTGGTCTCCCGGCGGATCTTTCCCGCTCCCCGTTCCTCCCGACCCCTCCACCCGCTCGCGCGTCCCCCGCCCTCCCCCCGCTCCGGCGGGAGGGGGTGTCGGGGGCGTCGGGCGGGCGGGGCCGGGGGTGGGGTCGGCGGGGGACCGCCCCCCGGCCGGCGACCGGCCGCCGCCGGGCGCACTTCCGCCGTGGCGGTGCGCCGCGACCGGCTCCGGGACGGCTGGGAAGGCCCGGCGGGGAAGGTGGCCCGGGGGGTCCCCCGGTCGTTTCCCGTCCTCCGGGGCGGGTCGCCGGGGAACCTCAGGCCCCCCGGGTGTTACAGCCCCGCCCGGCAGCAGCGTTCGCCGAATCCCGGGGCCGAGGGAGCCCGGACCCGTCGCCGCGCTCTCCCCCCTCCCGGCGCTCTCTCCCCGCGCGGGGGGGTCCCCCGCGAGGGGGCTCCCCCTCCGCGCGGGGCGCGCCGGTGTCTCGGGGGGGCCGGGCCGCCCCTCCCACGGCGCGACCGCTCCTCCACCCCCGGCTCCCGCTCTCGTGGGGGTCCGGGGGCGGGGCGGACTGTCCCCAGTGCGCCCCGGGCGCGTCGCGCCGTCGGGTCCGGGGGGGTCGTCGAGCCACGCGCCCCTTTCTCTCTCCCTCCCTCGGGGGGGGGAGGGGATGGGGCGGAGCGAGCGCACGGGGTCGGCGGCGATGTCGGCTACCCACCCGACCCGTCTTGAAACACGGACCAAGGAGTCTAACGCGTGCGCGAGTCGGGGGCTCGCGCGAAAGCCGCCGTGGCGCAATGAAGGTGAAGGCCGGCGGGGGCGCTCGGGCGCGG
>NW_027204721.1:0-21746 GCF_024711535.1 Dipodomys merriami | reverse complement strand
CTTTCATAACACTTTGTGAAGCACAAGTCAGAACCTCACTGAAGTGTAGATGGTTTTCCCTCTCCTTTCTGTCATGCTCTGTCATTATCAATCAACATATAGCTAATCTTGAATAATCCTCTAATAACAAAATGTTGATGGAGTGTTTATATGTAGAAAATCTGGGAAGGCTAACTTTTTCCAATTAGGATAGTCTGTATTCTATGACCCAGCAGAGAGAAAACTAGGTAAGCATCCATTTGCAACCTTCTGAATAATTCTGATTCTGCCCACATCAGTTATCTATCCATACCTGTGCACAAGTAAGAAGATTTTAAAAGCATTTAGTATTTAAAATTTAAACTTAAATATAGAATGAAATTAGTTCCAATGCATAACATTAAGATATTTAGAAACAACTGAGAAACCTAAAGGTCTATAAGATTTATTTTTATTGGAAGTGAAGGAATATTGGAATTTGATTCTCTACGGTTTAAGTAATTTGCAGCAGACTTGATACTTATTAAATTTTGTATATTGAAAGGAATACAAGCCTCAACAATATGTCAATACTATCCTCTTATTTATCTCTAAAAGTTTATGCTTCTGGTCTCTTAATATTAAAATTCAAAAAATTTTATCTGTAGCAAGTTGTGCAAAGGGGTTTCACTTCCTCATGTCAGTGTTGAATAGAGTGTATGTGCATTTCAATGTTCAGTGCATCTGGATCATTGTCAAATTTTCCATTTTTCTTCCTTCCCTTACCCCAAACCCACCTATCCCTTCAAATTTTCTACTTATAGTCTCACATATGTACATTGAGTGTTATGACTGTATTAGTCCACCATTTCATTCTCCAGCCTTCTTCTCTACTCCCTTTAAGCCAAGATCCCCTTTTAAGACTTGTTTCAACTTCATGGTATTTTGTTAAATATCTCTACCTTTGGCATTTGGCTATGGGCTTGCCACATCCTCTCTTCCATGTTTGACCACATAAATGAGTATATTTCTCCACATTTCTAATCTCTGAATGGCTGAGATAGGTCTCTTTTACTATTCACCTTCTGTACTAAATTTAGAATTGCACCTTCAGAGCCATCCTATAGAGTTTTTTCTTCTCTACACACTGAAGATGGAAAGGAAATAATTTCCATGCTCTTAGCATTATGCTATCCATCATGAATTTCCATGCTTATCACTTCAGCAGTCTATGTTTAAGGAAGATCTTCAATTTCTGATGATAGGAGCATGAGTCAGTTTTAATTATGCAGATTCAACTATGTAGTGAGCCCTAAATTTTCAATAAATTTCGAGTAACTTTTTATTAATAATTTAAAAAGTTTTATTTCAGTATTTGAAATGCTGCCCCAATTATTTTAAAAGTTTCACAATATGTTAGACTGAACTTCCCCCCCCCCCCATTTTCCCCACTAGTTCAGGTTAAGTCTCCTTTGGCTTTATTGTTTGAGAGGCCAAGGGATGAGGGTAAACAGAGAGATGATCATTATTCAGATATCTCCTTCCTCTTCTGTTTCTGCTATTCTTGTTGAGAGGAAGACTGGAGCAGGGAACAAGAGTGATGCTTGACTTCACCATACAAGGGAGCATTCCTGGCATGTCAATTATTGTTTCTCAGTATAACTTAAACTGCTTACTCTTGCCTTCTCTGTAACACTAACCGAACTGTGGCTTCCTTGGTGCAGGAGGAAGCACACTAACAGGTTACTACCTGTAAATTGGTATCTTATATCTCAGCTTACTACCAAAAATATAAAGCTTTGGCTACATAAATGCAAAGGTACTGATTGTCCAACAATACCTTAGTGAGGAGTAGACAATTCTACTCAGCTGCCCTCTTCTCTCATATCCTCCTCTTAATTCCCCTCCACTCATTTACCCTTCCATCCCTTCTTTCTTTGTCTCTCTTTCCTCCATATTAATCTCTATCTTCTCTCTTTTTCTTTTCCAGTAGCAAGTGATTTGGTTTATCAGACAACACATAAATAATTGAACAAATATTTATTTCTCCTCTTTTTGTGATTATTTATTCTTAAGAAGTGAGTTCTAGCACAGCACCAGTGGCTTTCACCTAGATACACAGTAGGTTCAAATTTGACAATTGCAATTCCAAGCTATTTTAAGTAGATAAACCTAAGACATTCTTTTCTCCACTTGTGGTAAAAGGAAGAAGTGAAGGTGTGGCTCAGGTGGTATAGAGCAAACATTGAGAATTAAAGCCCAGATAGAGCTCAAGGCCATGAGTTCAAATCCCAGTACCAGCACAATATAAAAAAAACTGAGTCCTTTGTCTTTGAAAAGGGATATTTCTCCAAAAATTCATACCCAGGGAAATGTTCAAGGTCCAAGACTCTTTGTAAGTCTCTTTCACATCTTAAACTGATTCCTCTGCTTGATTCACATTATGGAAAATAGGAGTCACACTTCACATTAAAAAGTATGTGCATTGCTGAACAGTTCTTACCATTTTTAATGTAAAGGAAGCATAAGAGAGGAATTCACCTCACTTGTGTGAGTTAGGTTTGACTCACTGACAGACATTTGCAAGTAAATGAGGGTCTGTTTACACATAAAGAAGTCTATACAGATGGTTTTCTAGGAGAGAGAACAAGGTAGCTGTGGTCCAAGTTTGAATCAGAGTAAGTTTTTTCCGATGATATGGCAAAGAGAAGCTCATCTCATAGAACTCTATGCAGACAGTAATTTCAAAAGGATTAAAAACCCATGTCTATGTTGTGAACATCCAAGTTTTCACAAACAAAAAGCAGTTTCCTTAGCCATGAAAATATAAGTTAGACCAAAAGGAACTATGTTAAATATAGTTAATGGCTGAGTGACATGTGTAAAAGAGTTCTGTAATTACAACTAAACTATAAATTTTTCATCATGTCCCTAACAAGAATCTCAAAGATAGGCCTGGCTAAATCTGTCATAGAGGACTGGGTTCATGCAATTGTCAGTTTTGTTTAGAGTCCAATATCTTCTACAGTCGCTTGGGCTGCAAACCGCTCACACCACATGCAGTGTCTGGAAAAAACATGCTGTCTTGCTAGGCAGCTAAGGGATTTATGTGCCACTGTGAATATTTATCGTTTTTCTTATAATTATACCTGTCAGTGTGAAGTCATTTCACAATAAGAACAATAGTTACTGTACCCTTTGTCCCACTAACAAATCTCAGATGTAAATATAGCCGGTAGCCCGTGGCTCATGCCTATAATCCTAGCTACTCAGGAGGCTGAGATCTGAGGGTCACAGTTCAATGCCAGCCCAGGCAGGAAATTCCATAAGATTCTTATCTCCAATAAACCACCAGAAAACTGGAAGTGGAGCTATGTCTCAAGTGGTAGAGCTCTTGCCTTGAGCTGAAGAGCACAGGGACAGCACCCAAGCCCAGAGTTCAAGTCCCAAGACTGACCAAAAAAAGAAGTATGTATATATATATATGTATGTATATATATGTATAAATGATGAGATGAATTACATTTAAATATAAATCAATATTTGTGATATACATTTAAAATATATATATGATATATTTATAATATATACATATATTTATATATAAGATCATATTATATCTATATGTTTATAAATATATTTGTAATTAATGTCCAAAGAGTACATCTGAAGATTTTGGGGAAAATGTAGTGTGTCTAAAGGCTTATTACTGATCCATCATACTTTCAATCATTTTTTCCTCTTATTACAATGTCTGGAGTACCAAGACAATGATTATTTTATTCCTTACAATTTTGGATTAGAAACACCTACTTACTTGGTATGAAACCTACCAAAATATGATCTTGAAATCACACACCACAAACTGGACATCTACATCAATTTAGCAACTTACAGGTCTCAAACATTTATTTGAATCCTGTATCTCGTATACATTGTTTCCTTCGAGTCAGCTACATATACAAACATGCCTAGATTTTCATCCTCACATGACATAGTAAACATAACACTGTAATAAAAAATAATATGATACTGAAAAAACACCTTCGCAAAAGTAATTAAATTTTATTTTTTAAATTTAATACATTATTGAAATACTGATGAAAGAGCAGCTGAGAGAATGTTTCAAATATTAGAGTGCCTGCCTAAAGAGCATGTTTCTCATTCCAAGCATCATTATTTACATCCTTCCTCCTCCCACATAAAAAATAAATAACTACAGAATTAACCTACATGTTCCTTAATCACTCATTGAAGAAAGAAATTGTAATATATATATATATATATATATATATATGTATATACACACAATGATGTACTACTTAGCCACACATAATTATGAAATCATATTATCTTCAAGAAAATAGAACTGGAAACATTCATATTAAAGCAAAAAGCCATTCTGTGAAAAACAAATACTAGATTTCTCATATGCAGACTCTAGACCCAGAAAATAAAATGAATGACCCAGGTGTAATAGATAGAACTGATTAAATTTGGAAAAAAGTAAGAGAGGAGATAAAGAGAAATGCTGTGGAGTAAATATGTTCAAATATTTCATAAGTTAGTATGATGACATAATAAAACATAACTATAAAAATAGGCTAATGAAATTAATAAAAGGAATAAAATTTAGCAAGCTACATTATATGGACATATGTGTAGAACACAATAAAATACCTTGTGAAATTAATATTTGCTAATAAAAAGGCAAAAATTAATTCCAGTTTTTATAGATTCATGTTAATTTCCATTTTTTGCCCAGATATTTCCCTGATAAAGTAAAAGGAGAAATAGGTTTTGTTCATTTAAATTATTCCAGTTAACTACTGTCAATGTGAAATTGTTCAACTTAATTATTATATTAGAATATTTCCAATGTACTCTTCAAAATATTACCCTATAGGTATATACTTTTTGCTATTTATTGAATATGGTTCCTTTACTTAATTAGTATAGACCATTTTCTGAATGTAGTTTGGTTTATGCAACTAAGATATATAATACCTGACCAGGAAATCAATTATTCAAACAGTTTTTTATCAAAAATGCCTATAACAAAATAAAGAGGTAAATCCAAAGTATGTATATTTGAAGACAATACCTGTTTAGTCCTCTTCTCACATTCCCCATTCCCTTCTTGAGAATAATACAAATTGTAAGGAAATGCTTTAAATGTTTTACAGAAATAGGTTGACTTTAGACCAATGAGTTACTCTATGCTGTATTTTTATTTACATTATATACAAAAAAGCTAAATTCTTACCTTATCATTTTCCTTAGACTTTATACTCATGTTTAAGCTCTGATGGGTGACAGATAAAGATATAAACATTTTTGAACAGTGGCTAAATTTAGGCTGAGGAATTTATGTACAACTATACTCTTGCAGATAAGCCTCATCAGTGCTGAGACCACGATAGCAAAATATTAACCCAAGGTCTTAACAGTCTCTGAGCACCCTGAACATCCCACCCCCAAGATGTCACTACCATCCTCAGACCAAGTGTAGACAAATCTCAGGACATCTCACACATCTGGAATGGCTCATAACACATCTTGGCATTTCCTAACTGTACAAACCACTATGCAGAAAACTCAGCTACATTATTATTGGTTGTAGGTCATGGGGTTTGAACTCTAGGCCTGCACGCAGTCCCTCAGCTCTTCAGCTGAAGGTGGGCGCTCTACCACTGGAGGTACAGCACCACTTCTGGCTTTCGGGTGGTTCACTGGAGATAAAGTCTCACAGATTTTCTTGTGCAAGCTGGCTTTGAACCGCAATCCTCAGATCTCAGCCTCCTGAGTAGCAAGGATGACAGTTATAAGCCACCGGCAGGGACCGGCTTCAGCCTCCTTCTTAAACACAGGGGAAACCCAACTCATCAGGCCACAAACCACAGGCAATCCTTCAATTCAGACTTTGTCACCAGCATCCAAAACCATTCTTCCATGGATGGACAGCATATAATTGACACTACCATCCCACCCCTGCTCCCATTCACCCACTCCCTGCCTGCCACAGGCCATGACCTCTGGAGTTCTTGGTAAGGCACCGCCCACCCTGCTATGGCTTCACACTGGGGCAAACCTGAAGAATTTTTAGAAATGTCTGTACAGTGAGGCCAGCATCTGGTCTCCCAATCCCAGCAACCCCACTACTTCACCATCTATTGCAAGCAAGGAAGGGGTGTATTTCTTTCTTTCTTGGTTTTTTTTTTTTTTTTTTTTTGGTTTAGGGGCTTGAACTCAGGGCTTGGGTACTGTCCCTGATGACTAATTTTCCTCCAGATCAGTGCTCTACCACTTGAGCCACAGTGCCACTTCCGGTTGGAGATTGGAGATGAAGCTCTTGTGGGACTTTCCTGCCTGTGCTTCGAAAACAGATCCTCTGGATCTCAGCCTCCCGAGTAACCAGGATGGCAGGTGTGGGATGACAGGCATGAGACACCAGCTTATGGCGTAAGGTGTCTAGTCCTTCAGAATTTCCACCTAGTCTTCGTCTAGATGCTACCACCTAGACACCCCTCCACCTCCATCAGGGAGAGCAAAGGAAGGCTCAGAATCTGGTTGGGGCCATGGGAATTAAAGGGCCCCCTCCACACCACTAGCTGTCTCTAAGCTCCCATCTGCTTCCTCCAGATTGCCTGGTCATCCAGGGCAGATCAGACCCACTAGGAGTTCTGGGGCCTGCCCTATATCCTCCTGCCCAACCCAACCAGTATCTGAGGATTTCTGGGGCCAGCTGCTCTATGTCCCAGTGGAAGACTTTGGGAAGGTTTCTGATAACTGGATCCAGGGGTGCCCAGGGGAGAAGGAGTGTCCAACTCCCCTCTGTCAATGGAGACAGAAAGCATGGATTGATCTACTAAGAGCTTTAGGGCATAGTCAACCACCTGTCACCAAGGTCCCTGGGAGAACTGTTTTATGGTGTCAGCCCTGGGGCCTGACCTCGGGGCCCTGGCGCTGTCACCCACTTTCTTTGTCTCCAGGGGAGCGCTCTTTCACCTGAGCCACAGTGCCACTTCCAGCCTTTTCTGTGTATGCAGGACCTAGGAATAGAACCCATGCTTTCCTGCAGGCTAGATGAGCACTCTACCTCTAACACACAATCCCAGCCTTGGATAGCTTTTTTTTGTGACCCCTCAGGCCTGTCTTGGGACAATCTCACATATCTATACCAAGTCTCACACATCTATACTGAGTCTCTCACCAGCATCCCTGGCTGGACATGTTGTCCATCATATTCAGCACCTTTGATCTCTGTGCTTCCTGTCAGATCCTCCTTGTTAAGCAAGAACCACTTTTCAAGTTCTGCCTCCAAGAAGCCCATTCCGGTCACTTAGGCAGAGCTGGAGAGTCTCCGCTGTGCAGGTTGCTGGCCTTGTCATACTCTGTCTTCCATTCAGTGTGGGTTGAGAGCACACAAAAGGGAAGACCTGGATTCCAGCACCGGATTTCTGACAGCCCTGATATACCACCCAGGGACAAGTATTGTATCACACTCCATGAGAGGGAGCTCAAGGCCCGGGCAATCTGTGGGCAACAAGATGGGGCCATTTCTTTGTGTGAGCTTGAACTGAGGATCTGGGAGCTTTCTCTCTGAGTTTTATTGTTCAAGGCTGGTGCTCTACCACTTGAGCCACAGCTCCACTTCTTGCTATTTGGTGGTTCCATGGAGAGTAGAGTCTCATGGGCTTTCCAGCTTATGACTGGCTTCAAACTATGATCCTCAGATCTCAACCTCCTGAGTAGCCAGGATGACAGGCATGAGCCTCAGCCCCAGGTGACAGGCACCAAAGGCTTTTTTTTGCTCCTATTTATCAGCTGTCAACTAGCAAGCCCAAGTTAAAATAATCAGTTACAGGGGATCAAAATCCTCTCCTAAGTCAGTCAATCCAAGGAGATAAAGTGTCTTTGGAATAGGCTAGTCTGAATTGGCTTAAGGGTGTTTGTGTGTGTGTGGGGGGTGTGTGTGTGTGAGTGTTGAGAATACCTACCCTCAACTCTGCGGTGTCTCATCCTTCCAGCAGGGAGTGCATTCAGAATCCTGACCCCAAGGAAGGTGGGTGGGAGAGGGTACCTAAGGTCACATCCAGGAGGATGATTCGAATTCTGTCCTGCAACCGAAGCCTGGACAGATAAAGGAAAGAAGGAGAGGTTTAGGGGAACATCAAGGGGAGCCCCTTACCTTTGGCTACAAGTACCAGCAAGAATACAGAATCCATCTTTCTTGGTAGTCAGATAAAAGGTGTATACTGTTAATTTATTTTATGATTGTGTTGGTCCTAGGGCTAAAATTCAGGGCCTGGGTGTTATCTCTGAGCTTCTTTTGTTCAAGGCTGAGGCTCTACCACTTGACCACAGCACCACCTCTGGCTTGTGTGTGGGTTTGGGGAGGGAGATATTTTATGGGAGATAAGAATCTCACTGACTTTCCTGCCTGGGTTGGCTCTGAGTCATGACCATCAGACCTCAGCCTCCTGAACAGCCAGGATGATGGGTGGGAGCCATGAGCTCCTGACTGCCACCATCCATTTATAATCACTTAGGCCCAGTGCTGGGCCACCAACACTGCACCTCCTTGTTGGGAGTAGGAAGCAGACATGAGTGGGTTTGATAATTCAACAGCCTACCTATCTTTGAGCATTGTTCTGGGTCAGTCTGATGGAGGCTTCCTCCTTATCCACAGCAATGACTTGGCTGTCACAAGAACAAATGTCCCCTGGGAGCTATCAGGTCTGGGGTCTTTCCTCTGCACCCCCCCTCACCGAAATGAAACTCCGCAGCAAAGGGTAGTAGACATGGAGTGTTTTCATGGTCTTATAGCCAGGGTCTAGCCAGATAGGTGGGGGTATGGGTCAGAGGCATGGGATTGTGCTAGGCAGGGGGACAAGGCGACACCTCCTCATCCATTTTCCTTCAATGGTGTAGCAGAGGGATGTGGGGAAGGACTCATGGGATGGACAATGAATAACCATCACGGTCTAGCCGGGGTACAGAGGGGCTTACCTCATAAAGCTGGTTCAACAGGCTGAGTGAAACAGCTCCTGACCCACAGCCCACCTCCAGAATGAGAGGGCCACCTTGGGTTCCAGGCACATGGGGATGCTGGACCACCTCCTCCAGCACCCATTCAACCAATTCCTGAGAGAGAGGGAAAGAGAGAGGGAGAGAGAGAGCAAAAGGGAGAGAAAGAGTGAAAGGGAGAGAGAGACACAGAGAGAGAGAGACAGAGAGAGAGAGAGAGGAAGAGAGGGACAGAATTACACTTAAGCCAGGTGCTGGTGCCTCAGGCATATAATCCTAACTACACAGGAAGCTGAGATGTGAAGATCATGGTTCATAGCGGGCCCTGGCAGGAATGTCTGTGAGAATCTTATCCTCAAAGAACCAACAGAAAACCATAAGTGATGCTGTGTCATGTGGCAGACTGCTAGCCTTGATCTAAGGAGCTCGGGGACAGCATCCAGGCCCAGATTTCAAGCCCTACGAGTGACAACAAGTGGACTTCCCACCACAAGAAGTGGACTGAAGAACACCCACTGTCCTAGGAAGCATGGCAGAGAAGTCAGGCCAAGCTTCCTGTCAGCTGGGAGTCATGAGTAGGTCACCTGGCTATTGCATGCCTCATTTTCCCCAGCTGCAAAACTGAATGCAGTGAAGGATCCCCTTCCTCATGGAGATAGGGTAATGATGAAAGACAGCCATGTTTCATTTCATAATCCAACACCTGTTGCATGATTAATAACAGACCCAATCTGAGCCTTTTCTGGGTAACTTCCTGTCATATGTGCACAGAATTGTTGAGAACCGTATCTGACAGATGCTCCCTCTGTGCTGGTCCTGCTCGAGAGATCCCTCTGTATTAATCCCTTGTTTCCTCACAATTGTCCCGTGAGGAGACTGAGGTCCGATGGTCGATATCCAACACAGAGCTTCACCTGTGGTCAAGAATGGGCTGCCATGGACTAAGAGTTTGGTACAATCCATTTAAAACGAAGACGCTAGGTGTCTCCCATCCCTCCCCCCATACACAAACATACCTCCACCGTCCTTTGCAGGCAAAGATGCATTACTTTCTTTTTGTTGGTTGTGGAGATTGAACTCTAGGCCTAGGTGCTTCCCTGAGATCTTCAGCTCAAGTCCAGCACTCTACTACTTGAGCCACAGCACCACTTCGGGTTTTCTGGTGCTTTATTGGAGAGAAGAGTCTGAGGGTCTCTCCTTCCCAAGCTGGCTTTGAACCGTGATACTAAGACCTCAGCTTCTGAGTACTTAGGATGACAGCCATGAGCCACTGGCACCTGACCAAAGATGCTTTTTCATGGCTGTCATCCTATTCCCTCAGGAGACGGAGATCTGAGGACAGCAGTTGGACGCCACCCTTGGCAGCAAAGTCATTGAGAACTCTTATCTCGAATTAAACACCTAAAAACTTTGCAAGTGGAACTGTGACTCAAATGGTAGAATACTAGCTTTGAGCATAAAACAAGGGATGTGACACAGACCCTAGTTCTAAGCTTTTTCTAGCATAGACCCACCCAAGAAAGGGAAGCAAGTGAGCATACAGGAGCTCAAAGCTCACACATAATACTCAAGACTCACAGAATAGACCCTATCCTGCTCTGATTCTTTAGATTCTATGTCCTAGGTCATGGCAGTCTTAGACGGGACTAACCATGCACCAAGTCAGGACGTTCAAGTACAATCTCATACTGAGGATCCCGTGACCTCATCAAGGACTCAACATCTCTCACTGTCCTGCCTCGACACTGGGCAGTCAGGTGAGGTCTAGTTATCCAACCACAGGATATGGGAATGAAAGGATTTCTCAGCCAAGGGATAGAGACTGGAGAGCTCTAGGTCCCTCTCTTTCAGGAAGGAGAAAAAGGCCAATCCATCCCAGGAATTTTCCTGGGTTGTGAGTATCCTCAAAAAAAAAAAAACAATCCTGCTCAGAGCCCAGTGGCTCTGGTTTGCCCACCAGCCTCGACCTTCAGTCAGCCCTCTCTGAATCCCACATCTTCCATCTAGACTAAAGGCTGAGCCAGCAAAGAGACCCACCTCTACCTCTGAGAATGGCAGTCATGGGGCCCTAGAGTCGCCTAGAGGAAGTCTCTGGGCAACACGGGTCTGACTCCCGCCCTCATTCCCTGGCTGTCCTGTGCCAGTGGCATGTTTACCTCTGTCTCTGGTCGAGGAATGAACACTGGGGGTGTCATCTTCAGATTGAGCCAGCAAAAGTCCAAGTCCCCAAGGATATACTGCACAGGCATCCTGCAGCGGACAACAGCCAGGTTGTCAATGGTGAACCCTGAGTGCCAGGACTTTTAATAGCCATGTGGCTGGGTCGAAGTCTGTATCACTAATGGTCTAGGTTTTCAAGTGAGGTCATGGTTCCAATGGCCTGACACACCTGATCTGGGATTTTCCTACCTGTCAACTTCCTGCTTATCCCTTGCCACCCCTCTGTTGACACTACCTCATCCTATACCTCCCTAGCCCTTGGACACTTTCTTCTTATCTGACCAGAAAATAAACTTGGTATGCCAGGGGAGATTGAAACTCAGTGACCCACCCTGAGCCCTAGGGTCTACCTGAGGCTGTTTCCCTCTGCAGTTGGCCACCACACAGATCATGGATGGCATGAAGTTGCTGATGTCATGAAGGAGTCAGTGGCTTGGTTCCACATACTGGCTTTAGGCTCTGAAACTGTCCCCACGGAGATTGTGAATGGTTGGCTCCCTTTATCCAGGGACTCCAAACCAAGGCTTGCATGCTCCCTTCTTCCTTCCTTTCCTCCTTTTCTCCCTGCATCCTTCCCTCCTCTCTTTTTCTTTCCTTTCTTTGTGTCACTCCTCCTCTTGAACTCAGAACCTGGGTGCTGTCCCTGAGCCTTTTTTTGTGTGTGGGTCGTGGGGCTTGAACTCGGCCTGGGCGTTGTCCCTCAGCTCTTCAGCTCAAAGCGAGCGCTCTACCACTTGAGCTACAGAGCCACTTCCGGTTTTCTGGTGGTGTATTGGAGATAGGAGTCTCACGGTCTCTCCTGCCTGGGCTGGCTTTGAACTGCGATCGTCAGATCTCAGCCTCCTGAGTAGCTAGGATTACAGGCGTGAGCCACCAGCACCCGGCTGTCCCCGAGCATTTTTAACTCAAAACCAACAGTCTACAGTTTGAGCCACCTGCCTGGGACTGAAGCTTCAATCCTCCAATCTCAGCCTCTTAAGTAGCTAGGATGACAGGTGTGAAGGACCAGCAGCCAGCTCAAACCAAGATTTCTTCATGTGCTGTGGAACCAGCACTGGAACCTTTCATCATCTGTGACCCGTCCCCCCCCTCCCGACCTGGCACTCACTGTAACAGTTTGTTGGATAAATAAATGAGCATCTGCCTACGACAATACTACAGAAAAGTCCCATCCAATTCAGGTAAGCAACCTGGGTGGAGGTAAAGCCTGATGTAGCTCTCCCACAGTTCTCCCTCCTCCCCCTCCCACCCTCCTGGTGCCACCGCACTTAACTGTTTTGTTTCTAAGGGGCCTCTGGGATGCCTATCTTCTCAAAGATCTCTGTCCAGGCACTGACCAGCTCTGTGGCACTCAATTCCCCACTTAGCTGTGAATAAGGTTGCCTTGAGGTGAACGCCCGGCTCAAGGGGCCTCCTCTCCACTCCCTGGGGTCAGACAGGATGGTCCACCACATCCAGACCCCATGTTTCATGTTGCAGAGAAAGGATCCCTGAGGCATCCTGGGTCTCTGAATCTCCCAGAGTCCAGTACAGGTGCTGGAAATTGTCTCTGCTCACAGCTGGCAGGCTGTGGATGGCGAGGTCACAATCTCTGCTCCCCATGACATCCTCGCCTGTGGTGATCACCCTAGAGAAAGCCGGAGGAGAATCAGCAGCTGCCAGAGAAAGGCAGTCAAGGCACCACATTCATAGCATACCATCTGGCTTGGGAACTCTGCCTGTGCTGCTTTGAATATCATTGTTTGGTGGCTGAAATGGTCCATCTAATTTGACCCAGAATCCCAGGCATTAGTAGAAATTGCCAGCTTCAAGAAAAATCTCTGAAAAGTTGGCATTTTTCACTTGTCCCAATCAAACTTAATGGGTTCCAAAGTCAGTAGACCCCTTTTTCCTTGCAGACAGCCTACAGCAGGTTACAGAAAATGGCATTCACAGAGCCCTAGCTAACTGCCATGTCCTGATCCCAAGCAGACTCCAGCAGGGGGAAAACACTTGCCTACCATTGACCAGCTGGAAACAGCCCAGGAAGGACACAGATTGGACTTTGCAGGACTTCAGGGAGGACTGCCCACCAGTGCACTGCCCCAGGAGGGAATCCATGCCACCATTGGGGGCACGGAGCCCACTGCCCAGATGCTCACGGACACTGTCAATACCCTGGATAAGATTCCCCTCTCATCCTTGTTGTGATGAACCCTCTTATCCTGTCACATTGTTTGTCACAGCCCCTGCCCTACTCCCCCCATCTCATTCCCTGTTTATGTTTGGCAGACTCATTCCCAACCTTGAATTACCTCCCACTATACACACGAGAGCAGACTGTCTGTCTGGAAGTGTGCGGCTGTGGTCACAGTAGCCTCACGAGCCTTTTGGCTGAAGACAGAAGGGCAGGTGTCCACTCTGGTGTGTGGTTCACACAGGCCTCCTAGAGGAGACCCATGTAGGCCCAGCAGCTACTGTGGGCTGCAAGAAAGCGGAAGAAAGAGGTGGAAAGGATCATCTACTATAACCTTTCCTAACGGAGCCATGAAACAGTGAAAGAGAAAACAAAAAATGTGACTGGGCTTGTACTGGGCATTAATGAATAAAGAAAAACAAATAAAATGCTTTTGCTCTTTTTAGACAGGATGATTTAAATATATTTTCATTGTTCTTATCTCCCTGAACTCCTAACACACACACACACACACACACACACACACACACACACACACACACACACACACACACACACACACAGAAACACAAACACATACAAATCCAAACCAGTGACAGAAGACTCATCCATGCAGCACCAGCAATTTGCCAATTGATCATTCACCTGATCACAGTCAGGCTGTATAATGAGAAAGACAAACTCTCTCTCTCTCTCTCTCTCTCTCTCTCTCTCTCTCTCTCTCTCTCTCTCTCTCTCTCTCTCTCTCTCTCTCTCTCTCTCTCTCTCTCTCTCTCTCTCTCTCACACACACACACACACACACACACACACACAGACTCAGAGCAGTGCCTCTCCTGAGTTTGTTGGTTTCTCATTTGGATGATGTACCAGCTCAAGCATGGGGGTTCCCTTGTCAGAACCAGGTGCTCCCACCCAAGTGAAAAAATGTTCTAATAATGCAGAACCACCCTGACTCCCCCTTTCTTCAGGGCCAGACCCTTTCCCCTGGGAACAACCAGCCTTGACTCCCCATTCACCAAAACCCTAGGCCAGGACACTGGGTGGAGTCTGGAGACAGGTGGCTCTTCAGAGCCTGGACAGAAAACAAAGCAGGGGTCATGGTGCCTACAGAAAAGTGTCTGACCTGGGGTGGGGGCGTTGTTGGGGACTTTGATGGGGTCTTAAAGGCTATATAATTGGATGGACTCCCTACTTCCAGTCTAGTTACTTCTGGGTGACTTGGCAGATTCTTGGGGAAGATGAGGAGACCACATGTACTGGGAGCACTAGCAGAGGTTGGCAGAGCTGGGAAATGTGATCACCCAGTCAGAACTGTTGACAGCTGGGGTTGGAGGTACAGGCCGAGTGTATGTTTGTGAGAGGGGGTACATTTTCTCCCAAATATCCACCTTCTATCTGACCACAGTGCTCTCACCTCTCTAGTGGGCTTTTCTGGGAACGTCCTCAGGTGAAAGGGTCACTGAGCACAGAAGACAAGGGCTCACAAGGGGGGGGCTACCTTCTGCATCCAACACACCCCTCCCCAGTAAAAAGGAGAAGACCCTAGAAGGCAGGTGTGGAGGTGCTGCTTCCCACCT
Organism: Dipodomys merriami; assembly: GCF_024711535.1. Lineage (NCBI taxonomy): Eukaryota > Metazoa > Chordata > Mammalia > Rodentia > Heteromyidae > Dipodomys > Dipodomys merriami. The sequence continues at coordinate 6,783 of NW_027204721.1, read as the reverse complement.
CTGACTAAAGCCACCAAGTTTCCACCAAGGAGAGAAAGGGTGCAGATATGCGGCTGTGTGGCTCCAACTGATCCAAGACAGGGGCTCTGTGTTGGCCCCTCCTCACCCGTCACTGCAGCTCCCCTTTTCCTGCGACACTGGCCGCTATGGATGGGGTGGGATCCCAGAGTCGACACCCACCTCCACCCCCCACCCCTGGGGTGCATTTGTGGCAGAGCCAGGGAGGATTGTAGGGCACGGGGGAGGTGCAGGTGGGACAAGAGAGGGGAGGCCAGAGGCCCTGGTCAGTGGGGGTGGGGGGGAAGCCATAGAGTAGGGGGGGTTGCAGGGGGCAGGGGTCATGGGGTGTGGGCCTGCAGGGCGGCCACACATGTGTGATGCTGGGAGAAGCTGTAGTCTGCGAATCCAGGTGTGTACCCAGAGTCTGAGGACCCGGGGCTGTGACTAAGTCGGGCCACAAGTCGGCCAGGGGTGGGCCCTCTCTGCCGGGTGACTGCAAGAGGCTCCGTGGGTCACAGCCGGCAGCGCCATGTTTGAGACGCAGGGCTGCTGGGAGGGGGCGGGGACATCTGCGGGTGCGTGGAGGGGCTGTGGGAAGCCTCTGTTCTTTCTCCTCAGCCACTGCCGCTGTTTCAACGGCCTCTTCCCCTTGGCCACTGCCTCTGCCTCAGCAGCCAGTGCCTGTGCTGTGCTCCCCGAACTGGGACCTCAGACTCAGGGCCGCCATGGCTGCTGCGCTTCCGCAGGACTGTGTGCAGCAATGTGCCTGCCATGAATGTTCCACATGCTTTATGTTCCCGGCCAGGACCCACACTATGATCTGGGTGGCCACCAGCCACTGAAGCCATTTCCACTGGTGCTTGTGCTCATGCTCACTCTTCTCTCTTCTCTCTGCTCTCTCTCAGCCCTATACTCCTCTCCTGGGCCACCCCACTCCTGCTGTGCACACGCCCTTGCCCCTTGGGCCCCTGGCCATTGCTGCCACCAAAGTGGGTCCCTGGGTCCTGTCCCCTCCTCCCCTGGGCCACGCCCCCCACCCCTGGCCACAGCAGCCCTGAGTGGGCCCTGAGGCTTCCAGACCATGGCAATTGCAGCATTACTTCAGCTCAGCACTCCCCCCCCCAACCCCACTACCGGCCCGGGGAATCAAATCTCCCCTCAGCCCCACCGCTGGGGGAGACTCTCCTCCATCCCCCTCCACTCCACACACCAAAGAGGTGCATGGTGACATTCGTGTGTATGTGTGTTTGTGTTTGTGTGTGTGTGATTGTTGGGGATAACTACCTCTCAAGGACTCAGAACATAGCACCCTTTGGGATGACTCAGCACACAGCCCACTTCCAAAAATAGCACAAAGCACCCTGTGTAAAGGACTCAGCACACAGCTCTCTTTGAAGGACTCAGCATGTAGTACACTGGGTAGAATACTCAGCACACAGCATCCTTTGAAGGAGGGAGTCCATAGCCCGCAGTGTAAAGGCCTTAATGAATGGCATGCTTTGAAAAACTCAGCATGTAGCACTCTTTCCCAGAGACTCATCATACCCTGTGTTAAGGCTCCACACACAGCACTCTTTGAAGGGCTGAGTATGAAGCACCCTGTGTGAAACACCCAGTGCACAGCACCCTTCGAAAAACTCAGCACACAGAAAAATTTTGAAGGACTCAGCACATACCAAACTGTGGAAGCACTCAGCACACAGCACCATTTGAAGGACAGTACAGAGCACCCTGTGTAAAGGACTTGGCACACACATTCAAAAAACTCGCCTCATCCCTCTCTTCTGAAGGGCTCAGCACATAGCAGGACCCTTTAGGATGAATTAGCACACCACACCTTTTGAAGGACGCGGCATACAGTACGTTGTGTAATGGACTCAGCACACAGCACCCTTTGAAAAACCCAGGTCGGCGCACTCTTCTCATGGACTCAGTACATAGCACCCTTTGGGATGACTCAGCAAACAGCACCTTTTTGAGGACTCAGCACAAAACCCCCATGTGGGAAGGACCCAACAAATAGTGCCTTCTGAAGGACTCACCACATAGCTGTATGTCACAAGTTCAGCTGTCATTAGAATTAGGGTGCTTTTTTCAGTATCACCATTCTTCAGAAACACTTCACAAATCCTACTAGATCACATTTAGCCAACTTGTGTTTTATGGGGGAAGGTCAGCTGGGGGTCTTGAACTCAAAGTTTAGGGGCCCTTTCCCTGAGCTCTTTGGTTCAATGCTAGAGTTCTACCACTTGGAGGCACTGCTCCAATTTTGTTTTTTGGGGGTTTTTCTTTGACAGGTCTTATGGTAATAAGTAAGGCCAAGTTGGGGTATCCGTGGGCAAAGGCTCTTAGCACAGCCTGGCGCTGACCTCTCCCTTCCTTGTGTCCCTGGTAAGCCAGGCCTCCTGGAGCTCTCTTGGCCTAGGGTGGAACAAACCTGCTCTGGCATCAGCAATCAGGGTGAGCAAAAGTCAGCTTGGCCCTGGTCACTTCCCCAAATTGAACTCTAGAGGATGATGGCACAGGGCCGCATGTTTCGCATCTGGCCACCAGGGGGCAGGAGTGGCCCACCATAAGGATTGTACCTGCGAGTTGTGTTTACTCTTGCTTCCCTGGGCCTCCCATCATGCTTCAAAGCCACCCTGGGCAGGAAAGTCCTTGAGACTCTTACCTACAATTAACCATCGAAAAGCAAGTGGGGCTGTGGCTCAAGTGGCAGAGCACTAACCTTGAGCAAGAAAACTCAGGGATAGAGCCTAGGCCCTGAGTTCACACACACACACACACACACACACACACACACACACACACCACACACACACACACACACACACACACACCACATGCATTCAAAAATCAGAGATTTCTACATTTCAATCTTTGGGTATTCTCTACTTTTTCCCCACTAAGCCTGGTGGCTGCTGGCCTAGGTGTTTGATGCATACAACACCATCTGGCATCTTTAATTTTGGGGAAACAGAATGGCTAGAAGGTCAGCCTTCCCTTATTCAAGCTCCTTAATTGGGTCATGGTCTATCCAGGCCTTTTGGGGCTCCTTTACAGACTCGCCAAGATGCCTTCAAAAGGCATCACATACTGGGCACTGGTGGCTCATGATTGTCATCCTAGCTATTCAGGAAGCTGAGACCTGGAGGATCACGGTGCCAAGCCAGTCTGGGCAGGACAGTGTGTGAAACTCTTATCCTTGATGAACCGTCAGAAAACAAAAGTGGCCCTGTGACTCAAGTGGTAGAGTGCCAGCCTTGAGAAAAAGAGATCAGGGACAATGCTCACAGCCAACAACAACAAGGAGAGGCATTGCGTGTTGTCTTTGAGATTGGCATGGGCCAAATATAATTGGAATTTTCAAGTGCTCCAAGACAAAGCAGTACCTCCTTTAGTCCCATGCTCCTCCATCTCATCTCACCCCTTGGCTTGGTTCGTGCTTTGGGTCAGCATGGCTCTGGCTGTATGGGTGGGCTACAAGGAAGAACCCCGAGCAATCTCCCCACCTCCTTCTGCCCTGCTCACACTGCTGCTTCTACTCTTTGCCATAGAACTTCTTCCTGCAATCCATCCATGAGGTCATCACTGCCAATGTAGTGGTGAGTTGTGGGTCCGGCCTAACTCGGGGCAGTCAGACGTGGAAGTGGGTCTGTGACTAGAAGCTTCCACCCTGGGTTTCGGATGAGGCCAGGGCTGACCTTTATTTCATCCTGAGGCTTGCAGAGGTGGGGAGACAGTGTAGACTCCACATTGAGTCAGGTAAGATTAGAATCTGGAGGACCACTTATGTGGGGGAGGATGTGGGACTCAGGGGGCCACTGTTGTTTGTACTCTCTTGGGACTCCCCTCTTCCTCTCTCATCCTTCAATGGTAGAAGAGAAACTTCAACTAAGGGTGTGGGAAGAGGGGGCGGGGCAGTATTTTGGTGTGAACCAGACTTGTGCTTCATATTCATTCTAGACCCTATTTACTATTTATCTGAGGAATGGCCATATGGGTTTGTGAAGGGGGAGAATCTTCATAGCTGAGAATGTGGCTCAGTAGTAGAGTGGTCGCCTAGCATGCCTGAAGCCCTGGGTTCTATTCAACACAGAAAAGGGTGGAAGGGGAGGTGGAGCTCAAGTGGTAGAGCGCCTGCCTTGATCAAAAAGAGCTCAGGGACAGTGGCCAAGCCCTCAGTTCAAGCCTCAAGAATGGAAGAACAAATCTTTGTTGGAGGCCTTTTTTTTTGTTTTGAAAACAATTTATTCTTTTTGATAAGCATAACATGGGCCTCTTTCCTGGCCACCAATGAGCCATTAGATGTCCCTTGAGTTTGGGCCAACTCCTGGCATCCTCTGCCTTACCTAACCCCCAGTTTAACCTTTTCATCATCCGGCAGATGGAGGCCTCAGGGAAGGACACCTGGCCATCTACTTCTGGTGGCTGCCAAGGATTTGAGAGTCAGTATGTCACATAGAAAGTCATCATCCAGCCGGGCGCTGGTGGCTCACGCCTGTAATCCTAGCTACTCAGGAGGCTGAGATCTGAGGATCGCGGTTCAAAGCCAGCCCGGGCAGGAGAGACCGTGAGACTCCTATCTCCAATAAACCACCAGAAAACCGGAAGTGGCGCTGTAGCTCAAGTGGTAGAGCGCTTGCCTTGAGCTGAAGAGCTGAGGGACAGTGCCCAGGCCCGGAGTTCAAGCCCCATGACCGACAAAAAAACAAACAAACAAACAAAACAAAACAAAAAAAGAAAGTCATCATCCACATTGGTCTATAGAAGTAAGTGAGGGAGCACTCCTCCCCTGAGCCTGGGAGCTGTGGGCAGATCTGAATGTGGGGCATCTGTAGCAGGATGTGCTCCTTCGGGGAGAGTCCACTCTGGCGTCGGGAACCCTGACCTCTCCTCTGGCATTTTCCATGCTGTCTTCAAGTTTCAATTCTTCAAAATCTTTCTGCTGCTCCCTCATTTCACCCAGCATGGGCCCTGAGGCCTCTGAAGCAGTGTTGGTGGTGGGGGGCTCAGCCTGTGCTGGCATCTGGAGACTGCTGTCTGTGCCTTCCCCTGCGAGGAGCAATAGCAGCTCCTGCAGCACTGTCCTCTTCTCCATCTTCTCCTGGGACAGCCAGTGCCTGCACTCAGCATTCTCCCAACACAGCATATGCAGGACCAACATCTGCACTTTACATACCACAAGGGGCTCCTCAATGGTTCGGATGTGTGCCGACAGCTGGTTGCATCAATGGTGGTGCTCACCTGGTGGACTCTGGAAGTCCACCTCATCAGGCAGGTCATGGATGAAGCAGATTTTCTTCTCAGAGGCACATATGTCCCGCTTCCCATCCCCATGCATGCTGTGGTGTCAGCTCATGGGATGGAGGGTCTGTGGCTCCAACTCAGTCTGGCACTGAGCTGCCAGGTGGCCCCGGGTGCCTGCAGCAGGCCCTCCTCTCCTGTGGCATGATTTTCCCTCTGTGGATCTCAGCCTCCAAGTGTGCTAACAGAGCCTAGTCCATCTACCAGGTATCATGGAATACAATTCTTGTATCCCATTGGTCAGAAAGAACCATGAAATAATGTGGCCGGAATCCTGTGATGCATGCAGAATGGGTCGAGTCAAGATGACAGTGGCTCCCCCAGCCCCTTTCCCAGGGAACTCTGTCCAATTCAGCTGGGGAAAAGAGGGTGACCAGTTTTAGTGAGATGTCTGCACAGATTGTTGTGTATGTCTGTTTGTTGCCTGTCCTAGACCTTGAACTCAGTATCTGGGCACAGTCCATGAGCTGCTTTTGCTCAAGGTTAACCCTCTACCACTGGAGCCATATGGCTCTATTTCTGGCTTTGTTGACAATGAAGTTGGACAGGGGGTCTCAAGGATTTCCCTACTTAGGGTGACTTTGACCACGATCCTCCTATCACAGCCTTGTAAGTATCAAGGAGGACTGCTGAGAACCACTGGTGCCTGCCTAATCATTGGTCTTGCTGATGTTCTTGGACAGACCAATAAGTTCCTATCCTTGGGTTGAAGTAATGGGAGCTGGAGCCCACAGTTTGAATCCTGGTCCTGCCACCTCCAAATGGCAGGCAGGAAATCCTAAGAAACTCATTCCTATCCATATGAATTCCAATGGAATGTGATGTATGTCATGATTGAATGGGCAGTTCTTGAATGATTCTAGGATAAAATTATATACAATTATTTTATAGGACACTGATCGATTTTAATTAATACTTTATAAAGATTTAAACAATAACATTCATTAAATTGGGGCATAATGAAATAGCTAATAATTGGACGTCACATAGTTAGAGATGCCATTTTTTCTGCCCGGACTTAATTGCTATATAGCATTTTCTGAATGTACTTTGGAATATGCAACTAGGATATATTATACCAGACATGGAAATCAATCATTCAAACAGTTTTTATCAAAAATGCTTATAGGAAAATAAAGAGGAAAATCCAACTTATGTGTATTTGAAGATAATGCTAGGTTAGTCCTCTTCTCGTATTCCCCATTCCCTTCTTGAGAATAATACACATAGTAAGGAAATGCTTAGAATGTTTTGGAGAAATAGGTTGACTTTAAACCAGTGAGTTACTCTATGCTGCATTTTCTTTACTTCATATCTAGAAAAGCTATATTCTCACCTTATCATTTTCCTTAGGCTTTGTACTCAGGTTTAATCTACAATGGGTGACAAATAAAAATATAAACATTTTTTAACAGTGGATAAATTTAGGCTGAGGAATCTTGGTACAGCTATACTCAGGCAGATAGGCTTCATCAG
>NW_027204720.1:12500-21763 GCF_024711535.1 Dipodomys merriami | reverse complement strand
AAATAGTGACTAAATAATAAAACAAAAGCAAATAAATACCTTGCAAGTTTTGTCTATTGAAATATTTAGACTTCACTATTGATATGTTTGGAGATTGATGAGTCTTTTAGATCCTCCATCTTTCCCTTTCATCTTCTCCCTTGCTTTTGACTCTAATTATGTTTGTAGAACAGTGTGACTAGACCATCTCAAAGGCATGAAGTCAATTTTTGGCTTAGGAACATTTTGTATAATGTGTATTTTAATATGTGTGTCAGTACATTTAATAAATAGTCTAAAAACTTAATAGCTATTAAGAAATTGGATGAACTCTGCAATTGATGCAAATGGAAGAGAGGTATTTGTGGATTTATGTATATAATGCTCATTATTTGAAATAATTTCTTTGATACTTATTTTTATTGTTCATAATGAAAGTATTTGAGACCATAAGGTTCTTTTTAGTTGTCAATAAGAAAAATGTTATAATAGGATTATGAATGTTAAAACTCCATGAAGCTCTGATAAGTAGCCTTTTTAGAAAGGTGGGCATAGTTTGGGTTTCCCTTATAAACAATGAACTTGCAAGGTTTTTGTCTGTATTTGGGAGTTAAAATGTTCTGTAATGGTAACTTGACTGCTTTCATGCTTTGGCTGCAGTAAACATGGTATCTTTTTTGTATGCTGACATATTCCTTCCGATATGTGCCCAGAAGTGATATAGCCAGATTATACGGTAGTTACACTTTTTGTGTCTTTGAGTAATTGCCATATTGGTTTCTATAGTGGCTATACTAATTTACATTTTCACCAGGGGCATATGGATTCTCTCCCTGACCCCACATCCTCTTCAGCATTTGTTGTTTGTTGTTGTCATTGTCTTCTTCCTCCTCTTCCTCTTCTTCCTCCTCTTCCTCCTCCTCCTCCTTCTTCTCCCTCCCTCCTTTCCATCCCTCCCTCCCCCCTCTGGTTTTCTGGTGGTTAATTGGTTAAAGTCTCATGGGACTTTCTTGCCCAGGCTGGCTTTGAAATGTGATCCTCAAATCTCAGCCTCCCAAGTAGTGAGGATTATAGGCAAGACCCACCAGTGCCTAACATCTAACTGCTTTTTTTTTTTTTTTTTGTCAGTCGTGGGGCCTGAACTCTTGACCTGGGCGCTGTCCCTCAGCTCTTCAGCTCAAGGCCAGCACTCTACCACTTGAGCCACAGCGCCACTTCTGGCTTTTTTCTGCTTATGTGGTGCTAAGGAATTGAATCCAGGGCCTCAGGCATGCAAGGCAAGCACTCTACCACTGAGCCACCTTCCCAGCCCCCATCTAACTGCTTTTTTTTTTTTTTTTTTGCTGGTCACATGGCCTGAACTCTGGGTCTGGGCGCTGTCCCTCAGCTCTTCAGCTCAAGGCTAGCGCTATACCACTGGAACCACAGCGCCACTTCCGGCTTTTTCTGTTTATGTGGTGCTGAGGAATTCTTGCAAGGCATGCACTCTACCGCTGAGCTACTTTCCCAGCCCCATCTAACTGCTTTTTACAACATTAATTTTTCCAGTCATGAACAAAGGCCTTTCCATTTTTTGGTGTCTTCAGTATTTTGCAGTTTTTTTTTTTTTTCTGTAGAGGTCCGTCCTTCCTTCCTTCCTTCCTTCTTTCCTTCCTTCCTTCCTTCCTTCCTTCCTTCCTTCCTTCCTTCCTTCCTTCCTTCCTTCCTTCCTTTCTTTCTTCCTTCCTTCCTTCCTTCCTCCCTTCCCTTCCTCCCTCCCCCTTTCCCTCCCTCCCTCCCTCCCTCCCTCCAGTTAACCACCAGAAAACTGGGAGTGGCACTGTTTCAAAGTGGTAGAGTGCTATCAGTGAAAAAGCTCAGGGGTAACACTCCGGCCTGGGTTCAAGCCCCAAGACTGAGAAAACAAAACAAAACCATTAAGTCAGGAACTGGTGGCTCATTAATGGAATCTTAGCTCAGGGGGCTGAGATCTGAGGATTGTGGTTTGAAGCCAGCTAGGTCAGGAAAATCCATGAGACTTTTTTTTTTTTTTTGGGTCCAGTCGTGGGGCCTGAACTCTGGGCCTGGGCACTGTCCCTCAGCTCTTCAGCTCAAGGTTAGTGCTCTACCACTTGAGCCACAGTGCCACTTCTGGCTTTTTTTTCTTTTTGCTTATGTGGTGCTGGGGAATCGAACCCAGGGTCTCAGGCATGCAAGGCAAGCGCTCTACCACTGAGCCACCTTCCCAGCCCCTCCATGAGACTCTTATCTCCAATTAACTAGCAAAAAGCTGGAAATGAAATTGTGACTGAAGTGATAGAGCACTAGACTTGAGGAAAAAAAATTTCAGACCCTGAGTTCAAACTGTAGTCCTGGTGCACGCACGCACGCGCATGAGCGCACACGCACACGCACATATACACACACACACATGTCCATACAAATGGGGGTGGGGAAAGGCTATTAATTTTTATTTTTTAAACTTTTTTGCTTTGTACTGGGCTTGAATTCAGGTTCATGCTCATTTGGCTTGTTTGATCATGGTAGGTGCTCTATTAGTAAAGCTATACTTCCAGCCCAGTTTTTTTTTTTTTTTCTTTTTTGCTGGCTAATTGGAGATGGAGTCTCAGTTTTCTATCTGGGTTGGTTTAAATCATAATTCTCCTGATCTCAGCCTCCTGACTAGATAGGATTGCAAGCATCCACTACTGGTGCCCAGCTAAAAGTGCCGATGTGAGTCTCATGTGTGTTTAATTTAATTAAACTTCACGAATTTATCTTTTGTGTATTTAACCTATTAGGCCAGTTAGAAAAAAGTTAGAAAAAAGTATTTAGAAAAAATGTTTAGAAAAACTCTAACCTGAGAATAGCATCCTGTTCTTATTTTCCTTAAAATCCAATGTAATTCATCTTATTTCTCAATTGGTCTTCTTTTAGATGGGAAATGAATCCCTAGATTAGGTGAAAAACCATTAGAAGATTTTGCAGTTTTTAGAAATCTAGTCCATTTGTATTCTCCTTGCCTGTTTCCCCAGGATAATTAAACAGTGATGGATTAGAACTATGCTGCAGCAGAGATTGGGGGGAAAAAAATCTCCCGGCATCCCTTCCTGCGGAAGCAGCCGCTACAGCAGTGAGTGTAGCTGCCACTTTAACTGACATGTCTTAAATTCTACCCTGCAAAGCTCTGGGATGCTGTCAGCTGTCTCTGTAACTTCTCTGCCAGTGCCTGATAATTGAGAGTCTTCTTATTGGAGAGCATGGAATAAAGCAGAAGATTTTTGTAGGCTCTTATTTTGAAGATTATCTCTTCTTTTTGTTGGCTTAAAAAAATCTGGTTCAACAGTGGGAAAGACATCTTCGTAGTGGAACTGTCTTCATTCCTCCAAAGTTAACAGCTGCTCTAAACCCGTGAGTATGTTATATTTATTTAGCAGTTCCCGGGAGCATGATTACAAGGTTCTCTTTAAATCTGTGAGGTTTAAGGAAAGCTATGTACAAAATTTGAACCAGAGTTAAATTTCACTGGAGACTGCAGATTTTGTTAGATAACATTTGTCTTCATTAAATGCTTTATGTCAGGCTTGCTAGGGCTTTCCCCCCTACCCCTTCCTTTCTCACCCCCTTTAACTTTCTAAGGGTGAGTGCAGTAATTGGAGAAAATAGTGCATCCTGCTGCGGCAGAGGGTCTCGTATTCCTGGGATGCCATAGCTGCCTTACTGCTGCTGCTAGGTGTGCATTGTGGGGGCTGCGGACAATGGCAGGACCAGGAGGCTTCACTTTGTATTTACTGTTTCCTTTATGTCCTCCGATGGTTTCTTTGTAGTATTTTATTTAGTGTTGTTAGGGCAATTAAAATCTTATAGGATAGTAAAGTGATTTACCTTCAGGAATAGCCCATATTGATTATCCTAGATCTTCACCTCTGAGGGTGGTGTTCAGCCAGTCTTTTTGAACTGATTATAGTAAATGTGAGCCTGGCAAAAGTGACCTTTGCATGACCACCCTTTTCTAATTGTGCAGGGGAATCATTGAGAGTGTTTAGTGACGCAGACCTTGAAAGTCTAAACATCTGCCCTTAGTCATCATGTCCCATTTTCCGCTCTTGGAATCCACTGGGGACATCAGTGGTATCTCTGCTGAATTCCGAATGAATGAATCCTGAGCGTTCTATAAAGATAAGAGGTTAATTTCTGATTCCTACCATAACTCCCATATGTTGTTGATTTGCCTGTTTTAGATAAAAGTGTGATTATTTCAGAGAACTGATGGTTTTTATCAGTTGATTACGGATCTCCTTCCTTTACTTAAAACTGTACTGTAGTGATTTTTAAAAGTTGGTATGTTCAGAGTTAAGTAGTCAAAATAGTTTTTAAACATCAACTGGCAGCAGTCATCTCTGTAGATGCAGAATATGTTTGAGTTAGGCTGACATATTAAATGAGATCTTTGGGTGCCAGTATTTTGGTTGACTTCCTGTGGTGTAAAATAAATGAAGGATTTTTAAAAAAGAAAATTGCTCTACCCCCCAGAGTTTAACATCTGCTGTTTTTTATTTTTAAACATTTTATCATACCTAAGTGCAGCAACTTTGAATTTAATTAGGAAGGGTTGCTGAAATTAGGAAAGCCTGCTTTAGACTTACAGAGGATTTGTATTCATTCAAATGTTTACATTTATTGCAAAATATTTATAACAAAAATACTATATTTGGTTTCATGGAGTAGATATTTTTAGCAGGTTAATGAGGCAATTGAGAGAAATTACCAAATTGTTTCATTACATTTGTGCAAAGTAATTTTTTCAGCTGTTGAAGTGTAGGTACTCTGTGGCCAAACATATAATGGACATAAATACTTGCAACTAATTCTGACCCAGATGTGCTGTCCAGATCTTTCTGAAAGCTTGAGAAAGCTTGTTAGAAATAATCTAACTAGTCCAACAAGCATGTGATCAGCACTCTATCAAGTGCTGGGTTTAGTTCAGTAAGAAATGGTCCTTGTTTAAGAGGAGCTCAGTCTTCTGGGAGAGGAAGAGAAACTAGGTAGTTCTTTCATTGCAAGTCACCGATTTTCCTGTCTTACAGAGAAGAAATGAACCAGATTCATATAATATGTCTGGCCCAGACCTTATGGTTAGTTCATCTCCCCTCCCCTCATTAAATCTGTAATAACTGTCTTGCCACTCTGGATTTACAGATGAGGAAAATGAGGTTCATGAAGGACAAATCCATCACCAAAGGTCATTTAGAGTCCTGGTTGTAATGGCACTGTGCTGAAAGTTGATAACCCTGTGTTCCTTAACCCTGTTTTATTGTGTCCCTTAGCTGTATGTTGGTTGGGGGAGCTCCCTCCTTTCCTGCAGTATCCAAATAGCATGTATCATGAAAAAATAAAGATGATTAGTTCTTTTGGCCTTATGCCCAGAGATCTTCCTAACATTCTACACTTGCTTTCCACTTGTTAATACTACATTTACACATTTGTCTTTAGTTTATTTTAGAAAGGTTAGGGATGTATATATGGGTACATTATGCTTTAGGGGCAGGTCAGATGAGGAACCTGGAAAATGTATATCTCAGAAAAGGATCAAGAAGCAAGGATTTCTTTAATTCAGGTGGATGGTCATCAATGTCAGTAATTTCCCACAGAGTTAGAATGTTCAGAGTTGCACAGAGGACTTGCCTCCTAGTAAAAACTTGGAATACGTTCAAATCCGAGCATTGATGAGGGTAGAGAGTAACTTTTCTGTAGCATATGATCTCCCTTGACTCCCAAGGCCATCTGTCCATTGCATTTCTGAGAGGCTCTTAGAAAGTTCTTCCACAATCTAGATGATCTTTGACTCTCCCACTGATACAGGACAAAATCATTCTGGTATTTTTATGGAGTAGTAAATAAGAGAAGTGCTTACCCAGTTTGCCTATGTAATCAACCATGTTTAATTATGTCACTTCTTTTTTTAAAATTTATTTTATTTGTAATCAACCATGTTTAATTATGTCACTTCTTTTTTTAAAATTTATTTTATTGTAAAGATGCTGTACGGAGGGGTTACAGTTATATGAGTAAGGTAATAAGTACATTTCTTGTTGAACATTGTTACCCCCCCCTTTGTTTTTTTCCCTATCCCTTCCCTCCTCCATCTTCCCCACTTCTCGTTCCCTCCTCTCTCAAAGTTGTAAAGTTAATTTCCAACATGTCTTGTGAGTATCATTGTTGCAATGGATCACTGTGTTCTTGTTTCAGCATTTTGTTATTCCCCTTCCCCTCCCCAAATTAGATAAATGTATATATAAGATGCAAGGTACCAAAAATCAAATACAGTGACAACAGGGGATATACCATTAAATATGACTAACTCCAGATTTCTTACCATTCTGATCTCTTTGCGTTTGATCGTTTTTAGATGGTGATATTCAGAACTGGATACTATTCTAGGTATAATCTGATCAGCTGAGAATGCAAATGGATTCTTCTCATGTGCTTCCTATGCTACTTTCAGTTTTTTTTTTAATAGTTAACCACCATAGAATTAGTGGGCTTAAAATAAGAATTTAGTAGGCTTCAAATAACAATAATTTACTTATGAAGTTGTAGATTAGGCACTTTTCAGAAGGGATGTGTCATCTTGGTCCATTTGAAGTAGCTCAGCTCAGATGGAGGATCTACTTCCATAAGTCTTACTTACCTGGCTGGACAGTTAGTGTTGGTTAGTGGCCAGGAATATGGTTGGAACTGTTTTCCTGGGATGTGTTTCTGTGTGGTTGCTTGAGCTTCCTCCCAGCATGGCAGTGAGGTCCTAAGTTTTAGTATTTTGAGTGGCAGTAGAAGCTGCTAGTCTTTAAGACCTTAGCTGCCAACCTAGCACACTATTGTCTGGGTCATGTAGTTGCACAGACTGCCCAGGTCAGAGGAGAGCCTACTCTTTGATGAGAAGAGTAACAAAGAATTTGTGAGCATCTGTAAACTGCCGTACTTTCTCATTTATTAGTTCTCAAACCCTTAATCTCCTTCCAACTCTGTTGTTGTATCTTAAGATCCTCAATCCTCCCTCCACATTTACATTACATTTGAATTCTTTTGTTAAGGTAGGTACCCTCACTTTGTATTCAGATTGTTCTCGTTTTACATGTTAAAACACTTTCGTTTTTTCCAGAGTTGCTCCCAGCATCTCTCTCCATTCTTCTTTCTTCTTCTTTCTCCCTTCTCTTTACTTTCTTCCTTCTATTCTCTCTGCCTCCCCCTCCCCCGCCTTTTCCTCTCTCCTCTCTTTTTCCCCATTTCTCATGCCAGATTTTGGGCTTAGGCATTGTCCCTGGGCTTTTGTGCTGAAGGCCAGCTTTGTACCACTTTAAGACCATAGCTTTTTTGGTAATTAATTGGTGATAAGAGTCTCACAGACTTTCCTACCTGGTCTGGCTTGGAACTGTGATCTTTAGATTTCAGCCAGGATTACAGGCTTGAGCCTCTGGTGTCTGGCTTAGCAATTACTCTTCTTAAGGTTATTTGAGACTTGATATGGCATCCATTATATTAACTGTTCATCCTCTTGTGTCACCCGCATATATATTAAGAATATTTAGTGTGTCCTTAAGACACAATAAACATTTTGGACAGGACAAGCTTATGAATGTTAGAGAGCCCTCTCCAAGGCATTAAGCAGGTTTGCTTCCCGTTTAAGTAGGTATGGGCTCTCCAAATAAAATTCCCATATTGTCTTTCCTCTGGAGAGTGTTGTTTTGCCAATAATCCAAGTGACCTCCTAATATTATAGAAAGCCTTTTTTTTGTTGTTGTTGTTGTTGGTTGTGGGGCTTGAACTTGAGGCCTTGGCCCTGTCGCTGAGCCTTTTTGTGCTCAAGGCTAGTGCTCTACCACTTAGCCACACTTACAGTTTTTTGAGTGGTTAATTGGAAATAAGAGTCTAACAGGGACTTTTCTGCCTGGGCTGGATTTGAACTGTGATCCTCAGATCGCAGCCTTCTGAGTAGCTAGGATTATAGGCATGTGCCACCGGGGCCCTGCTGGAAAGCCAATTTTTTCCCCCCACTTTTATCTCCTGGTTAGGTTTTTAATGTACTCATCAAGATATGAATCTATTGTTTTTGGTCTTAACACTGACCTCTTCTCTTTCCTATCAAATTTGCTTAGTAGCTTTGGATATATCTTTTGTATCTTTCCACTCAATTGTGCTGTGAACCTTAAAATAACTGAGTCCATTGAAAACAATAAAACAACTGTGCTAGTGCTGGAAGTGTAGCTCAGTGGTAGAGTGTTTATCTAGCATGCATAAGGCCCTGCTTGGGATTCATTCCCAGCACTACTGATAAAAGCAAGACATTTATCAAAATTTCTATGGCCCTGGTGATGTAATAAGGTAAATGACTTAATTATGCTGATTGAATACATTCACTGACTTAGTCAGAGGGATTTAAGTATTTAGTTAAGGAAGACTGAACAGTACATGAACTGAAGTGAATTTTTGCAGTTTACTTTTCTTCTGATATTTCATCAGTCCACAGGTGTGGAAAGTCTTTTGTGACCATTCAAGTGGCATGAATGGATTTTTTGGTTGATTATTTTAGATTAGTGGATTATAGAATATCTTATTTGAAGTCATTACGGGTGACTGCATTTAGAAAGTGGGGAAGCAGAGGACTAAGACTGAATTTCTCGTGATCTGTAGTCATTATCTTCTTAGTGAGTGGGTGGAGCCTTCTATGATCCAGCAAACCAGCACCTAACGCTTAACATTTTTTGGCCATCTCATTTCTGTAATGTTAGCTTAGAATTTTTTTTTAAACAATAGCATCCTGGTATATATAGAAAAACCATTTTGTGCATTTGCTTTATATCGTGGCTGAATATTTATATATATTTATTTATATATTTATTTATTTATATATATTTATATATATTTACCAGCTATGAAAACAGCCACACATTGAGGAGTTAAAGAAGATTTTACTTTATGACTTAATTTCTTGAATATTTATATGCTGCTTTTTCTGTTTTTTTTTTTTTTTTTTTACTAATTTTAGATGCTTTAGAGAAAGCCCTTATATTTACTGAAAGCTGCTGATTTGTGACTGGGTGCCTGATAATATATTCCTGAGTATTTTCTATTATCTATATATTTAACATAAAATGCCAGGTAGGAAAAGAATATTTGGTGCAGTAACATTAATGTCATTTATAAAATGTCACTTATTATTAAGCATCTTTGGACTATGATAGTTCTGTCCTGAAGTTCATAAGCTATTCACTACAACTGAAAAGTAGACTAGTAATCATACTTGATGA
>NW_027204720.1:0-7500 GCF_024711535.1 Dipodomys merriami | reverse complement strand
CAGAGTTGTAGCTCAAGTGGTAGAATGCTAGCCTTGAGCAAAAAAGCTCAAGGACAGTGCCCAAGCCTGGAGTTGAGCCTTAGAATCAGCATGCACATGAGTTGCACACACAGGAATGAAGGTCAGAGTAAGGAAAAAAAGCTGAATTGTATTTTCTTTTTGACTGTGAAAGTACTAGTGCTAGGTGGGAATGGAACAAGTATTTTATTCACTTAAATCTTGTGCCAATACTAGGGCCTGGCACTCAGGGCCTGGGTGCTATTGTTTAGCTTTTTTGCTCAAGGCTGGTGCTCTACCATTTGAGCTACATCTTCACCTTTTGCTTTTTGGTTGTTAATTAGAAATCAGAGTCTCCAGTGAGACTGTCTGGGTTGGCTTTGAACCACTATCCTCAGATCTCAGTCTTCTGAGTAGCTACGAGTATAGGCCTGAGCCAACAGTATTCAACTATTCAGTTAAATCTTAATAATTGTGCTTACTTTGGTGGTACAGATTCTAACATTGGAGCAACATAAATATTTAATGTGACTCTTTAGCCAAGGACACATGCATATTAACTTTTATTGAAGGAAATAAGAGATGTGAATAAATGTGAATAAATGTATGTATTAGTAAGCATTGTATTACTTCAACAAAACACTTAGGTAATTAACTTACAAAGAGAAAAATGTTATTTAGCCCCCAGTGTTTCAAGTTCAAAGTCTTAGATTGATTTGGCTTCTGGTGAGTGTGATCAATGGGTGGCATATCAGGCTGAGCGCCCGTGAAGGAGCAAGCAGTCACATCTTGAACAGGAACACAGAGAGAGACACACAGGAAGGCCAAGATTGCCCCTTTTATAACATTGCTCACATGAAAAGCCAGTGGATTGCAACTGAACTACCTCACTCCTCTAGTGATCCAAGGATCAGCCACGAGGCTCCATTTCCCAATGTTCCACCATTTCCTAATAGTGCCACAATGGGAACCAAGCCTTAAGTCACAGTGGATTTTTGGGGGAACTTAAACCATAGCAATATATGTGGATGTAAAAGTGCAGTGTCATAGACAGAAATTCTCTGCAGATTCCTCTAATAACAATGAATTTCCAGTCAAAATCTGAAAAGAACTTCTGTTGTAACTTTACAGTTATTGATACTAAAATTCATAAGTAGTTGATTGCTGGTGGCTCAGGCCTGTAATCCTAGCTACTCAAGAGACTGAGATCTGAGGATTGTGGTTCAAAGCCAATCTAAGTAGGTAAGTCTTCAGAAACTCTTTTTTTTGGTTCCGGTCATGGGGCCTGAACTCTGGGTCTGGGCGTTGTCCCTCAGCTCTTCAGCTTAAGGCTAGCGCTCTACCACTTGAGCCACAGTGCCACTTCCGGCTTTTTTCTTTTTGCTTATGTGGTGCTGAGGAATCGAACCCAGGGCCTCATACATGCAAGGCAAGCGCTCTACCACTGAGCCACCTTCCCAGCCCTTCAGAAACTCTTATCTCCAGTTAACCAGCAAAAAGACAGAAGTGGAAGTGTGGCTCAAGTGGCAGAGCACTAATCTTGAGCAAAAAAGGTAAGGGACAAGCCTCAGAACTGGTGTGCTAAACTCCTAAGTAAGAATGAAGATATGAAAGGATTCTCAACTGTCAAAGAGATTATCTAATATAGAAACAAAAAGCTTGCTTCCATTGTCAAATAGATGACTACCATGTAGCCATGGTAATTAACACTTTGTGACCGATGAACAGTTAGGCAAGTGCATATGTGGAACAAGAAAATGCCCAGGGACAGACCTGAGCACACAGACTTGCTATCAGTCAGAGGCTGAAGTATAATGCAGAATATCAAAGAAGAAAAGTAATTGACCTCAACACATGCCCAAGATTTATCAAAAGGGAAATCATCAAGATAGTAAAAGTATTTGTGTGTGTGTGTGTGTGTGTGTGTGTGTGTGTGTGTGTGTGTGTGTGTGTGTGTGTGTGTGTGTGTGTGTGTGTGTGTGTGTGTGTGTGTGTGTGTGTGTGTGTGTGTGTGTGTGTGTATATGTATCTGTCTGTGATGCATACGCACCCATGCGTAGTGCTTCTTGAACTCAGGGCCTAGGCACTGTTCCTGAGCTTTTTTTCCTCAAGACTAGCATGGTACCACTTCAGCCACATCTCTTGCTTTTTGAGGTTAATTGGAGATAACAGTCTCATGGACTTTTTTGTCCAGGCTTTGAAACAGGATCCTCAGGTCTTAGCCTCCTGAGTAGCTAAGATTTAAGGTATAAGCCACCAGTGTGTAACTGGTAAAAGTATTCTTAAGGATATTTAGGAAACTAAAGAAAAAAATGTTGAAATACAATTTGTTATTTGCAAAACTGGTCTATCTTTTGTGAGGCAATACAATGTAGACCAAAAGTATCTGTAAGTTAGCATCTAATATAGATCTTAAAAGTAAACAGCAAGTCAAAGCGAAATTTCTTAGGTAATGAAATATCCCTTGGGTAAACCTATGAGTCAGTGTTCTAAGGGAACCCTGAAAAGACCCCTGTCTTCTTTTTGTTTTACATCAAAGCTTTGCAGATAGCTGGAAGGATGAGTTATTAATTGCCTTTCTATGGGAGCAGATTGAATTTAGCTCACACTGTACACAGACAAACTGTATAATATAATTTCTCTATGCATCTGAAATATTTCTTGTAAAAATAAGAAAATAGGCTTTTGAAATAACTAGACAGAGGATTAAATAAATGAGCTAAGCTTATATATAAAACTGTTGTGAGCAGCTGCTGAAGAGTGCACAGGCCATTGTGGTAATCTTTGTGCTTCAGCCAACCTGACCTTCCAGCAGAAGGTGTGGATTTACGAGCAGGTGCTGTGTTACCTCAAGTCAGGGTTCATCTGCAGGGACAATGAACAGTTCTTGGTTGTTTGTTGAGAGCCTTGCCTGAAGAATGTAGGAAGAAAAAGCATATGATAAAAGCTACCCAATGGCTGAAGGGAGCAAAAGAAAGGTAATGGTACAGTCAGAGGTTCACAGCCATGTATCCTGCCTGACTGTTGGGGAGGTGGGGTGGGAGGGTGGGGAGAGTGGGGGAGGAGTACCACCTTGAAAGATGTAAATGGTGCTTAGATTACAGGCATCCTAAGAAGACAGTTCAGTTCATCCTGATTACTTTGCCAAGACAGAGAGAATGGAAAAAAACTGACAGCAAGAGACCAGGCAGCTGCAGGAGAAAACTGTCTTTGATGGTATTAAGAATGAAACACTAGCTGGATGTGATGTATATACCTATAACCCAAACCACCCATGAGTCAGAGACAGGAAGATTCTAAATTCCACGCTGGCTTAGGTTCCAAGCCAGCTTTGGGCTGTATGAGGGAGACCCTGTCTCAAAAAAATAAAAAATCAACGGGCGGGGGGAGCGATGGGAAGGCATGTATGGAAAGGGGAAACAAAGGAGGAGGCAACAACTTGATAAGAAATGTACTCATTACCTTGCCCATGTAATTGTAACCCGTCTGTATGGTATTTTCACAATTAAAAAAACTTATTAATAAAAAATCAAAACAATAAAAACCAACTAACCAAAAAGAATGCTTTGCCCTCTGCCATGTAGGAAGATGATATTCCCCCCTATTTTTTCTAGTTATAGTTGGGAAACCAGGTACGTGCTGCCATGCCTAGTTTCTTCCCTTGAGATAGAGTCTCGGAGACTTTCCTGTTTGCGCTGACCTAGAACTTCAGTCTTCCCAATCTTAGCTTCCTGGTTAGGATGGCAGGCATTTGCCACGTGTCCAGTAACAAATTGAAAAGGGGGTCTTGTGAACTTTTTGCCAAGGTGGCCTTTAACTGTGACCTTCCCTTTCTAATTATCCCAAGCAGCTAAGATTACTATTTTTTAGCTCCCAGCTTAAAAAAAATTGTTCCATTCTGTAAAAATTCTGTTGTGCCAGGTGAAGGAGAGAGTAATTGTAGGAATTGCTAAAAGTTAAACTTAGGCACATTCACATTTTAATGAGTTTGAGCATTTATGACTTATGAGTCAGGCTGTGCCATACTGCAAGCATTCCATTGAGAAAAGGGATCAAAGAAAATTTCTATAGGATGTTTACATAAGTTAGAGAGAATATTTGATTGGCTAAAGTGAAAACTGTGGACATAGCTGGCAATTTCTGATTGGTAGACTCTCTAGGAAGAAGTTTGTGTGTGTGTGTGTAAGTGCATGTATTGTCATTGAGCTTGAACTCAAAGCCTGGGTGCTGTCCCTGAGCTCTTTAGGCTCAAGACTGACAATCTATCACTTGAGGCCAGTCACCATGTTTTGTTTTTTGTTTTAATTGCACTGTTTGTGGTTTTTCTGTCCCCTTCCCCTTTTGGTTTATTCTCTTTTGTTGCTATTTTTGATTTCTGCCCCCTTTGTCTTGTATATAAGGGTTATTCTCTTTTGTTGCTGTTTTGTTTCTGCCCCCTTTGTCTTGTATGTAAGTTTATCTGATTTGGGGAGGGAAAGGGGAAGCACAGAAATGGTGGGACAAAGGGTGAACCAATTCAGCAGTGGTGCTCACTAGACCCTATGTTGGAAATGAATTGTACAGTGGGGGGGGGGGGGGGAAGGGAGTTAGGAGGGAAAAACTGGGAGAAAATGAGGGAGGGGTGACACTGTCCAAAAAAAAAAATGTACTCATTACCTGATTTATATTACTGCAACCCCTCTGTATGTCACCTTTATAAAAAAAGAGAATTTTTTTTTGGAAAACGGCAAGTGTTTAAGGGAAAAATACACAGCATTATCTTTTGCCATATATTCTAATTTTATAATTAAAATTAGATGTTTTAAATTACATGTTTAAAAGAAACAACACAGGCAGGACTATCATATAATCTTCGAAGAGGGAAAATTTTTCTAAGATGTTCCTTAATTCAGAAATGCTGAGTGGTAGTTTTAATTAAATAAATGTAAGTGTTTTATATTTAAAGCTAAAGGCAAAGGAGAAAGGGCATGCTTGTTAACAGTGCTTTTCAAAACCCCTTTGTTTTTAGCCCCTGTATACTAGTGATGAGGGGAAAAGGGAGACTGTCTTTTCAATCTCTGTATAGGAACAGAGCCCAGTCCCTACTTTGTTGGAGTGACTTGTCTGTTCTCTCAGGAGAGAGATTTTTTATTTTATGTTAGAAAATTAGCCTTCCAGCTGGGTTTACCTTGGAAGTTTCCCTCCCTCTCACCATACCACACAGTCACCCAAAGAAGCTTGGCTTTCCTCTGTGGAAATATCAAATTCGGAGAACTTGATATATACAAGATAAGATAAATGCTAAATGTAAAATATTACAGAGCATTAGGAAGCCTGAAAGGTGTGACTTGGAACATTTTAGTCCCTTCCCCTTCCCCTTCCCCTTTCTCTCCTCCCTCCCCTCCCTTCCCTTTCCTTGTTATTATTTTTAATGTCATAATAGGTTTTTTACATCTTGTGTCTTTTTTATTACCTTAGAAGTTGTACAAAAGAGTTAACCATTCAACAAATCAGTTTATGGATAAAATGCATTTTGATTGATGTCACCTCTTTCATTATTCTCCCCCTTCCTTCTCAATAACTCTTCTCCTAACTCTTTCAGAATGTTTCCTTTTCTGTTTTTTGGGTTTTTTTTGGGTCCCGTCGTGGGGCCTGAACTCTGGGCCTGGGTGCTGTCCCTAAGCTCTTCAGCTCAAGGCTAGCACTCTACCACTTGAGCCACAGCGCCACTTCCGGCTTTTTTCTTTTTGCTTATGTGGTGCTGAGGAATCGAACCCAGGGCCTCAGGCATGCAAGGCAAGCGCTCTGCCACTGAGCCAACTTCCCAGCCCACAATGTTTCCTTTTCTGATGGATCTGCTCCTGTGGTTTGTCTGTGGGGCATTCCTGGCTCAAATGTAGTGGCCTAAAATTCTGCTTACTAGATTAGTTTTTAACCTCTCAATGTACATTTAGCTTTCTGTGGTGGCTCAAACCTGTAATCCTAGCTACTCAGGAGGCTGAGATCTGAGGATCACAGTTCAAAGCCAGCCTGGGCAGAAAAGTCTTATGAGACTCTGATCTCCAATAGACTACTAGAAAACCAGAAGTGGTGCTGTGGAGCGCTCACCTTGAGCTAACGAGCTCAGGGATAGTGCCCAGGCCCAGAATTCAAGCCCCACAACCAACCAACCAAAAAAAAAAGGATGGGAAATTAAGGAATTGATTAAAGACAAAAAATACCAAGTACATGCTCTGTCCTAATGAAACTGTCTTGGATAGTTGGAGCTGAGGTCACAGCTTTTAAAATAATTTATGCATATCTTTTAAAATAATTTACGCAGATAGGAGAATAGTAGAAACAAAAGTTTATTAGGATGCACATATCAGAGAGACACAGTTGAAAGCTAGCCAGCCGAAGGGGCATATCAGATCACAGACCATGTGGGAGTAGGGTTTGTGTCTTTGGTTAGAATACTTTTGACTAGCTATTTCCTGTTTTATAGAACCTATTGATTATCTCTTTTTCACAGCTTACTTTAATGGGAATGGCTTATTTTTCATCTCACTTCCATCTGGCCCATTTCTTGGTTTTGACTCACTTTCTTTTTTTCTTTTTTTTTGGTCGGTGGTGGGGCTTGAACTCTGGGCCTGGGCGCTGTCCCTCAGCTCTTCAGCTCAAGGCAAGTGCTCTACCACTTGAGCTACAGCGCCACTTCCGGTTTTCTGGTGGTTTATTGGATATAGGAGTCTCACGGTCTCTCCTGCCCGGGCTGGCTTTGAACCGCGATCCTCAGATATCAGCCTCCTGAGTAGCTAAGATTACAGGCGTGAGCCACCAGCGCCTGGCTTTGACTCACTTTCTTATTCCACCTGGACGTTTGATTTTCTCTGTACACCATATCACTTTAAAGGGGTCCTTCTCCACAGAAACAATCAAGCAGATAAGGAAAGTGGCTTATATAAGGACAGGCAACAAATCATGGTATTTACATTCAGTAGAATACTGTGCAAATACTAATACTGTTATTAAACAACAGTATATTTTTGAAAGATTCAGTGTAAATATGGTATATAGAGTTTTATTTTAATAAAATATAAAAAAATAAACATTTTCTTTTTTGGGGGGGAGAGGGGTCCGGTCGTGGGGCCTGAACTCTGGGCCTTGGCTCTGTCCCTCAGCTCTTCAGCTCAAGGCTAGCGCTCTACCACTTGAGCCACAGCGCCACTTCTGGCTTTTTTCTTTTTGCTTATGTGGTGCTGAGGAATCGAACCCAGGGCCTCAGGCATGCAAGGCAAGTGCTCTACCACTGAGCCACCTTCCCAGCCCCCGTAACAAACATTTTCACATACAAACTTTAATAAAACAGTATAGGATTCTTAGGGAACAATATAAAAAGTTTATAAGTATATCAAGGTACAGTGTTATCTAGAATTGAAGGGTGTTGGTGTGGATTTTAGTAATTAATTATTTGAGTTATTACGAATACAACATACACGGCAGTAGATTACTAGGGTCTCTACTTAGAGGTCAACTACTCATCTC
>NW_027204719.1:0-21788 GCF_024711535.1 Dipodomys merriami | reverse complement strand
ACCCTTTTTAGTTTGCCTAGTAGAGCATCTCTGAAAACTAGTGAGATCTGGCAAGCTCTGTTTAGGAAGTTCTGCTTGACATTCTTGTCAAGAGTACTAAAATGTGAAATCTTTAATGTCTTTATCTAAGATGCATTTAAACCCAACTCATAGATTCCATGTTGAGGTAGCAGCTCTATATGTTTTAATTAATCTGCCACAATTCCCCCTATACAGTGGGGAAAACTGTCCCTAGCAGATTGGCTGATGAGACTTTGCAGTCAAACTGATGGGAATCCTTTACCGTGTTCCAAATTTGAAGTGTGAGTAGGTGGCTGCAGTGACTTGACTGAGTTACCTGCTTTCACTGTGTAGAGCAGGCTGTGTGGCATGAGGTTCTTGCAGGACTCTGTCGAGGTGCATGCACTGGGTAGCAGGGGGAAACAGGAATTGAGGAGATGGAATTAAGAGACGTGTGAAGCAATGGGACCACCTTGCTGATGGGATAGGCTGAGGCAGTGGGAGGGAATGGCTTACTCTGGTGACTCTGTGAATCTTTTCATGTTCCTGAATGAAGAGCAGGTCCTTTTGACAGATATCTGCATGCACTATTAAACTTGTCATGGCAACTGGGAATGGTGTCCTTGGCCCCAGAGGGGAAGGAATGAAGAAGAAGAATGAAGGAAACATACTTTTTCTACTCTACTACCTATAGAGAAGACTCATTCTGGAATCAATTATCTAATTACCCTGGTATGATTCTAAGCAGGCATTTCCAATCCATCCTTCTAAGTTGTCCTGCAAAAGAATTCGGTCCTAGCAGGTCAATCATTTAAGCAGAAAATGAGGATGGAGAGAATTCAGGGTATGACTTTAGAGCCAGAGTGAGCTCCATGCATCAAGCATTAATTCTCTTCTTCCTCTTCTAGGGCACTGTGATATTCCCTAATATGATTGCACTACACAGGGACCCCAAGGAGTGGGCTACCCCAGACACCTTCACTCCAGAGCATTTTCTGGAGAATGGACAGTTTAAGAAGAGGGAAGCCTTTCTGCCTTTTGGAATGGGTGAGTTGTGATGGGCATGAGAAAAACTGCAGGGCTCTTTCTTCACCCTCTCCTTTTCTCTCAGTAGTCTTCATTGGGGTGTCCCCAGATGGCCATGTCCAGTGCGCCCAATTTGCTGTTGGTCACAGACCATCATTGCTTGCACTGGACATTGTTTTGGACCATGCCAGCCTCACTTCTTAGTCAGTTTACAATCTGTCACACTTCATTATTCATGGAGATGACCTCCTTGTTCTCTTTCCAGCAATCGCTGATTGAGTCTCACAAAGGAAGTTGAACACCTGCCATCCTTACAGAGTTTTTAGTTTGTTTTTGCTTTAAATCTTTGAAATAGGTTATTCCTATGCTTCCCAGGCTGCCCTTGAATTTACAATGTATGCCAAGCTGAGCTTTAACTTTGGATCTTCCTGTCTCCATCTCCCAAACAATGGAATTACAGGCTCACTCCACCCTGCCTCGATTTTTTCGAGGTTTTCTGTTTCCTCTGTTTGTTCATTCTTTCTTCCTTTCTCTTTCTCTCTTTCTTTCTTCCTTCCTTCCTTCCTTTTCTCCTCCCTCCATTCCCCTTCCTCCCTCCCTCCCTCCCTCTTTTCGTTCGTTCGTTCGTTCGTTCGTTCGTTCGTTCCTTCCTTCCTTCCTTCCTTCCTTCCTTCCTTCCTTCCTTCCTTCCGCCAGTCCTGGTTCCTGAATCTAAACTCAAGGCCTGGGCACTGTCCCTAAACTTTCTCATTCAAGGCTAGTGCTCTACAACTTGAGCCAGAACTCCACTTCTGGCTATTTTGGTGGTTAATTGGAGATGAGTCTCATAGACTTTCTTGCCCAGCCTAGCTTTGAACCACTATCCTCAGATGTCAGCCTCCTGAATAGCTAGGACTTACAGGTATGAGCCACCAGCAACTGGTCCAAGTTCGCTTTAAAGGCTGCTCACTTACACCGAAATAGAGCTGATTTTAATGAGATCAGGATGCAGCAAAGGAAAGAGACTACCTGCTTACCATTTGGGCATGCAACAATGACTAAATGCCAGTAGCTTAACTAGATCCAGTTTTGACCTATAAGTACTTCCTAAAGAGATCCTTCCATCCTTTCTAATGTTAATTATGTTTAAAATACCTAGTTAGTCCATGTCTATGGTGTGCAACTAAAAAATTGAGTAGATACAACTGCAACCTTTCTTGTGATTTGTAGATGGCAACATCAATAACAAAAGGTCTTTGCTGGTCTGTGTCTATGAGACTTGTATGTCACCTTCTTGATCACAGACTTACATTGCAAATAAACTATTTCATACTATCCCATAGCAAGCCAATCATTTATAATTATAGGGAGAAATGACTACTATCTTCTTCCTTTAATACCAGCTAACTCAAAGTAAGACAGAACTTGTTCCTTACAAGATCATATGCCCAAAGACCTGGTACAACTGGGCCAAACTCAAGTTTGTGTACTTCTAGTCTGTGTCTTGTGTCTTCTAGGACAACCACAGCTTCTCATACACCACCCTTCTGCTTTGAGTTTCACTGGTTTATTCCATATGTAAGAGGCACTACATTGCTGTATTACAAACAAGTAAAAGCTTCTTAAGTGTTAGTAAGACCATGTGATTCTTCACAAGCATAGAGGTCAGACACATGGCTCTGCTGCTTTTGGTTGGTCTGTCTTAGATGTTAGAGGGTCAGCTGGCTGATGGTTGTTCTAGGCTAATATGAGATAGAACAATAAGTTCTTTTTGCATTTCTGCTCATCCTCTATCAAGAGGCAATCTTCATTTGCTCTTGTACCTGTGACCCTGGAAGGGTTTCATTTGTTTCCCATGAAGAAGCTCCTGCCTCATGAAATCTGCCCACAAGACTGCTCTGTTCTTGGAGGCTATCAGGAAATGATTAAAGAGTTCTTGGTGCCACTTCAGGGACAGGCCAGAGGACATTGTAAAAGATAGCATTTGTCAATTTGTTGAAAATATCTTAGTTACAAATGCGTTGGTGTCTTCACATGAATGAGGAGGACTATCCATTTTAGACTCTTTAAATGACTGACAGGTCTATGTGCAGAGTTGAACTGGAATATAACTCAAAATCAATAAAAGAGGAGAGATATGAAATGAAGGCAGAGACATCAAGCCTTATTTAGTTTTCAGGTGTCCATTAGACCTATCTGAGAAGTCAGTAATTTAAAAAAAGTCATCTCTATGTCTCTGTTAGAAATAGGCACAGAAAAAGGTAACTTACACTTTAGGAACCTGACATTCCATTGCGTATACATTGGAGTTCCATTTAAGGAACCCATGCAGTCTTATTTCTGCTTTACTGTCTGTTCATTTCATTGTTGTCCATGGAATGACGTTTGAACAACTGTAGAGGAGATGCCCCCACTCGACTCAAGCTTCTCATATCCATTGCCCTACATACCCATTGCCCTTCACCCCAGCATGGCCTCTCCCCTGAAGGAATTTGACACCTGGTGATCAACAATCTGTGCTGCAGTGAAGCCAGGTGGATGTCAGACTAAGATCAAGTGGCAGGCTGTAAAGCCCAGGGTCTGCTTAGGTTTTGAAGGAGGTAGTGAAGAACACCAATGCCTAGAAACCGCTATGAATCTAATTTATGTTTTGAATTTTTTTCTGCAGGAAAGAGAGCTTGCCTTGGAGAACAATTGGCAAGATCTGAACTGTTTATTTTCTTCACTTCTCTTCTGCAAAGGTTTACATTCAAACCCCCCCTGAATGAGAAGCTGAGCCTGAAAGCTAGAATGAGCATCCCCCATTCTCCTCCCAGCTACCTCATTTGCGCAATCCTGAGGGCATGATGCTGCTGGAAAAGGAATTTGAAAGGCGAGAAGAAAAGGCATGGGTTCTGAAACCACTGGGGCCTGTCTTTGTGTCAGGGGAGAGAATAAAAGCTAATATTTCTGAGCACCCATCAGAGTTCTTTGACTAGTAAGAAACGGAATGCGAATCCCAGCTTTGTTACTTCCTCCAAACTGGTCCTGGACAAATTATTTATGTGATAAGGATTTATCTTCTCACACAAGTTGTGAAAAAAGAAAGACAATTCCTTCCTTAAGCAAAGTTCTCTCACTGGGTTCAAGCCCCACACTGACTAAAAGAAAAAAGGAAGAAAGAAAGAAAATTCTCTCAAAGCCAAAAGAAATAATACATTTGACATGGCTTGCAAATCCTAAAGTGTTGCATAAAATGTAAGCTACTATATGCCTCCTTCTCTTCTGCCTTTCATAGCAATGTATTTCCTTCTGACTTGTTGAAAGAGATCAGGTCAAAGTAGTGAAAAGATATAACATAGTTAAAATAAGATTTTGCGGAATCCCCAGCATTCTGCCTTGTAAGCTCTCCCCTTGTTAGAACTGTACAAAATTACTTCTTTACTGACTTGCATACTTCTTCAGGAAGTCACAAGTTAGGTTGATTCCTATTCATTAGCACATGTTAAAGCAGTTTCTAAGGAAGCACGACTATGGCCATGGACTCAGGGTCCAGTAGAATGTGACTCCAGTTACCAGATGTAAGGAATATATTTGGAGAAGCAAATGTGGAAAACTTTTCTTCCCTTTCTTGGGCATTATATTGTACATAGTAAAGAGTTTCATCATGTCATTTCCATATACATATATAATGCATTTTGCTTATATTCACTCCCTCTATTATTCTCTTATACTATCTAGCTCTGTCCCACTTTCCCTTCTTCCTCTCCTCCCAAATAATCCCAATTTTACTTTCATGGCCTTGGCCTTTTCTCTTGTTTTGTTCATCCATTCTTCCAGTGATGGGTAACTAAGGAGATTCTGCAAATTCAGTATTATGAATAGTGCCACAGTAAACAGGAGTACACATAGTTCTATAGTAAACTTATTTGATTCTTTTAGATATATAATAGGAACTGGCATGGCTGGGTCATATGACAGTTCAACTTCTATTTTTTATTTTTGTTGGTCTTGGAGCCTGAACTCTGGGCTTGGGCACTGTCCCTCAACTCTTCAGCTCAAGGCTAGTGTTGTACCACTTGAGCCACAGAACCACTTCCAGCTTTTTCTGCTTATGTGGTGCTGAGGAATCGAACCCAGGGCCTTATACATGCAAGACAAGCACTCTACCACTGAGCCACCTTCCCAGCCCCTCCAATTTTTTTGAGAAACCTCTAAACTGATTTCTATAGTAGCTATACTAAGCTAAATTCCCACCACAATTGAGTAAGAGCTTGCTTTTCAACCAATACTTTTCTGCTATTTGTTTTATTGGTGATAGCCATTCTAACTGGGGAAAGGTAGAACCACAATGTAATTTTGATTTTTTTGTTATGAATGAGGATATTGAACATTTTTCCCAAGTTTATTGGTCATTTGTACTTTTGCATTTAATGAAAAGTGTCTACTTAATTCATTTTATTATATATTGTGTTTTAATTTTTTAGTTATTTATTATGGAAATTAAGCCTTCAGTCCATAAATATATTCCCATGATTCAGCCATCACACTTCACAGTGATAAATAAGATCACCATTCACAGAGTCAAGATTATTCAATAACTCCTTAAGACAGCAGCTGTTAAACCCTCTGCTTTTGACAAAATTAGTACATGATACTACTGTTGAGATCACATTGCTGAGGAGCAACAACTGAGCACAGAAACTTACTTGGTGTGTGATGCTGTCACACACAATAAAACCAGCTGGAACACCACTGGACCTCTGTCCATAGTAAGGACACTTATATTTTCAAATGTTAGCTCAAGTTTCCTCATTGATCAAACCAGTCTTGCAAACACATCCTCATCTATTACTGTGTCATCCATGGCTTCCAAAAACAGCAGTTCTTCCTGAGTGTCAAATTCTGTGGCTAACCCATGAATGAAAATGGACAGTGACACTGTTGTTGTGCTTTGATCACTGTTCAAGCTATATCTTGGATTTTAAACCTATCCAATGTTTGTATCATCAACTCTTGAAGTCCTTTCTCTGCATATAATTTCCCTAATCATTGACATGTATTTTTGAGGGCTATTGATGAGGAACATATAAATAATTGATAGATTGTAGTTATCATGTCCACCAATAAGTAAGTGAACAACATCCTCAACCATCAGAGGCAAAGTAATCTGTGTCTTAAGAAATTATCTCATTACATCTCATCTCATCTCATTGTCATTGGATAGCTGGAGTTTGGCAAAACAGTATGCTAATACTTTCACAAGCTCCACACTCTCAGCCTACCTGCCAATGACTGTTCCCTGGGTCACCGCAGCAATGCAGGCAGATGGGCCACAAGCAATTAATAAGACGCAGTCATGTCTGTGTCATCATATACCCATATGACTGTCTGATTAGTGAAATCAGAAAGGATTCATGTAGAAAAAGTTAATGGGGAGATGGTTGTACATAGACGAATTTACTCTGTTCTTTCTGGTATTGGTGCAAACATTTATTTAGCATTTATGTAGATTTTCATCTCACATGTAGATAAAGTCATCATAAGATATATGTATCCTTCTTATTTTATAAAACTAAAGCAGAGAAATGTAAAGTGACTTGCCCTGGGTCAAAGAGCTAGTAAGTGGTATGATTGGGACAAGTTGGCCTCATTCACCATCTCTTCTCTTTTCACTGTACTGATAGCTTCTTCCAAGTTATAGGCATAACAAAACAGTTGTTTTGAACAGGGTAAGATGGGAGATGGGTAACATCAGAAGAAAGGAAGGCCAATGGACCAGGTAAATGAAGGTGAATATAGTCTAAGTACTTAATATACTTGAATATGCATGCAGTGAAACCTGTTGAAATTATTTGATGAAAGAGCAAGATGAATAAAGGAAAGAGATGGAAGAGGTATGTTTGATAGGATATATTGTCACCATGAATCTCCTCCCCCAAGTACAATTAAAATATGCTAATAAAATCATTAAAAAGAGAAAAAGAAAATCATTAACTTGATTTTTATCTTCCCAAGTAATTGAAACTTTTGTCAACCTTCAGAATTCTGAGCAGGATGACATCCAAAGTTATTGCTGATTCTAACGAACCCAAGGGAAAATTGGTTTTCATGAAGATCTTTCTTACCAAATTTCCCTTAAGGCAAAATATCTCTGTTTCGGTAACATATATATATATTTTTAAATACACTGACCTATCCAGTATGGGGACAAGGCTTCTACAACTTTCCTTGAAGAAAATCTCATCTGCAATACACTGGATCTCTTCTTTGCTGCAACTGAAACAACTTCTTCAATGCTACATGGAGTCTGCTGTATATAGTTATTAACCCAGAATTCCAAGGTAAGCGTGTATAGACCAGGACAGTATAGTGCTTCTGAAAAATACAGATCATATGGGGACCACAGTACAGCATGACAAAAATGTTATAGGTATAGTAGTCATGAAGTGATATGCATTTGGGAATGGGCACATTGTTCACATTTCTTTGAGGAGATCAACGGCACCTGGTGGTACAAATATTCTAGAATTCCTGGTCAATATCAAGAAAGAAAACAGTGAAATCCATTGAAATTGTGATGGGTTCCAGGAAAGATTTACAGTCTCACATAAAAAATCTAGTTATGCAGGGCTGGGAAGGTGGCTCAGTGGTAGAGCGTTTGCCTTGCATGCATGAGGCCCTGGGTTCGATTCCTCAGCACCACATAAGCAAAAAGAAAAAAGCCGGAAGTGGCGCTGTGGCTCAAGTGGTAGAGCGCTAGCCTTGAGCTGAAGAGCTGAGGGACAGTGCCCAGGCCCAGAGTTCAGGCCCCATGACCGGACCCCCCCCCCAAAAAATATCTAGTCATGCCTTTCTCTCTTCTTTAGTAGGGCATTCTAAGTTTTCATTGCATGCTTTTCCAACGTGCTCTCTTCTACCTGGCTAGCTTCTGCCTTACCCACCTTATATGCTGGTTTTGCTCTCTTTCTCTCTCTTTCTCTCTCTCCTCTCTCTCTCTCTCTCTATCTCTCTCTCTCTCTCTCTCTCTCTCTCTCTCTCTCTCTCTCTCTCTCTCTCTCTCTCTCTCTCTCTCTCTCTCCCCCCCCCCACAATCTCTATCCATCTCATTGGTCTTGGGGCTTGAACTCTGGGCTGGGTGCTGTCCCTGAGCTCTTCAGCTCAAGGCAAGCTCTCTACAATGTCATTTCCGGTTTTCTGGTGGGTACTTGGAGATAAAAGTCTCATGGACTTTCCTTCCCTGGGCTGGCTTTGAACCATGATCCTCAGATCTCAGCCTTCAGAGTAGCCAGGATTACAGACGTGAGCCACTGGTGCCCAGCTTACATTGTGCTCTCTTGATATCATTCCTATGCTTCTAGTTCATGACACTTGTGTTTCCCTGTATTTAGAAGGGCACTATCCCAATTTCTCTATATGGTAAGTCCTTAGTTCTCATAGGGAAATCCCCTCATGTCTTTCCTACCCATTCCTCCAGGAAGACACTAGCTAGAGAACCAGAGATGCTCTAACACACCTTCATTGCTGTGGATGTAATTTATACATATTTGTATTTATATGTACATGTTCATATGTATTTATATTTAAACACATCCATATTTAGGTTTATTTATGTATATCTATATCTATATCTATACCTATATCTATATCTATCTATCTATCTATCTATCTATCTATCTATCTATCTATCTATCTATCTATCTATCTATCTATATCTTCCCTACAGACTGTTGTCCATTTAAGCAGAGTGGCTGTTAGCTTTGTTTCCTCCTACAAATGCTAGAAGAGATTGAATACTATTGTGGTATAAAGATTCAAATGTGTGGGCTGGGAAGGTTGCTCAGTGGTAGAGTGCATTTCTTGCATGCATGAGGCCCTGGGTTCGATTCCTCAGTACCACATAAGCAGAAAAAGCCAGAAGTGGCTCTGTGGCTCAAGTGGTAGAGCACTAGCTTTGAGGTGAAGAGCTGAGGGATAGTGCCCAGGCCTAGAGTTCAGGCTTCATGACCAAAAAAAAGGTTCACAGCCAACTATTTTTGCCATGAAATAAAAATAAAATTGAGAAGATCAGTGTGTTTCTTATGTATAACAATATATTTATTATACTTTTTGTTTGTTTCTATTTCCTGGAGTTTATTTCAATAAATTTTATCTTATATGATCTGAGGCACAGAGCATGGCACCTTTATGTTCCTCCCCTGAGAGTGTCCTCCTTTGGTCTCACTGTGTGTGAGTGCCCAGAGCCCTGTATAATTTATCATGTTCTGGATATGCTTTGGTTTTTTTGTACAGATACATAAATACATACTTCATGTGACTGTAGAATTTGTGTATATGCACTTTGAGCCATTTCATAAAATGTGCTTTTACCCAAGATTTTAAACTTAAAAGCAGATGAGTTGAATATACCACATGGCTTCTGAAACAAAGACTTTATAGTATGAATGGATTACAGTGGTATAAGTTAAACCCATGTTCTTAGTGGCAATATTCAAATAGCCAAAGGGTCAAATCAGCCCAAATGTTTATAAATCATGAACAGAAAATTACCATGTGCAAAAGGAATACCGCTTATCCCGTAAAAGAGTGAAATGCTCATTCATTCAATAGATGGTTCAGTTTCTGGGACATTGTGCTAAGTTAAGTCAGTAACAAAAGCAAAAATACTGTAGTATTCCATTGAAATGAGTGATTGTCTAGAGTTATCGCATTTGTTGAGACAAAAACTGGATTGGTAGGAAGAAAAATGCAGTGTTAGGGGATATAGGGGTACAGCTTTAGAAGGTAAATAAGTTAACATTATTCAATTCTACACTCTAAAATTGGAAAAAAGAAAAAAAGAAAAACAGGCATGGTGGCAGACACTTGAGTGGTTGAAGGAAGAGGACAAGAGGATGGTGAATTTGAGGCCAGCCATAAAACAATAAGATGAGATTAAAGAAAGATGGTTGACTAATGGCTTCTACCTATGTCTGACATCTCCAATAAGGTACCTGGGAGTAGCCAGCATGCCACTTATCTTTGAGGTTGATGGCAGTGGAATTCATTAAGGCTTCAGTAGTAAACCAACAGAAACATACTTACAAAAAAGAAAAGGACAAAGAAAAAAAGAATGTGGACAGCTTTGGAAAACCAAACAGAAGGAAAGGACTGCTTCAGCAGGCAGAAAGCCCAACCAGGCAAAGGGCAGGCAACCACAGAGCCTAGGACAGGAACAAAAGAAAGAAGAAAACAGGCATTGACGTTTCAGTCATGAACAGTCTTTTTAGAAAAAGGACACAGAGGGCTTTTGCAAGTAGAACAGGGACAGAGAAAACCGTCCTCAAGTGATCTAGGAAGAAATGAAGCAGCAGGGGCAGCAACAGAGAGACGGGAGAGAGAGAGAGAGAGAGAGAGAGAGAGAGAGAGAGAGAGAGAGAGAGAGAGAGAGAGAGAGAGAGAGAGAGAGAGAGAGAGAGTCAGAAAAATAGCCTTAGATTCAAGAGTGAGCAGATTTGCAGTCTAAACAGGAAAGGAAAAATACAACTAATGCTGGCAAAGATGCAGAAGAAGAGGAACCCTTAATCATTGTTGATGAGAATGCAATTAGTTCAGCCAATATGGATATCAATATGAATGTTCTTCAAAAATTAAAATAAAACTCCCATTTGACCCAGTCATTCCCCTTCTAAGGGAGAGGAAAAGGTGATATGAATAAGAATTACACTAAAAATAATCAAAACCCACTTGCCAGTAAGTTACCTAAATACTCATGCCAAACAAGGACAAGTTCATTTAAACAGAAGGGGTACTATTGGAGAAGTGAAGCTTCTTAGCCATAGAGGAAATGCAAATTAAAAAGATATTGAAATTCTCTCTCAGTCCATCAGTATAATAATCAATCATTAAGAAAACTATAAATGCCGGCAATGATGTGGGGAAAAATAAATCATTATACTGTTAGTGGGAATGTTCATTAGTGTAACCACTATGAATATCAGTACAGAGTTTTCTCAACAAAATAAAACTAGTACTACCACAGGATCCAATTAAACCACTCTTGGCCACATATCCAAAGGAATATAAGTTGAAATAAAGATGTCTGTACATTCATGTTCACTGTCACACTATTTACAATAGACAAGTAGTTAACCAATTTTGCCAGCACCATTTAATGAAGAGGCTGTTTTTCTTCAATTCTATTTTTTTAGCTCCCTTATCAAAGATCTGGGTTTTCAATTCTATTCCATTGGTCCTGAGGTATGTTCTTGTGCCAGTACCAAGCTGTTTTGATTACTATGGCTTTGTAGTAGAGTTTGAAATTTGGTATTCCTCCAGCACTATTCTTTCTGTTTTTGCTATTTGGGGTCTTTTATTGTTCCATATGAATTTTTAGATTGCCTCTTCTATTTCCTTGAAGAATGAGGTTGGAATATTGATAGGTATTGCATTGAATTTGTAGATAGCCTTGATTTTTGCCATTCTAACTGGGGTGAGGTGGTATCTCAATGTTGTTTTGATTTGCATTTCTTTTATGGCTAGGGATGTTGAACATTTCTTCATGTGTCTATTGGCCATGCTTCTTTCTTCTTCAGAGAAGTTTCTCTTTAAGTCATTAGCCCACTTATTTATTGGGCAGTTGTTTCTTTGAGGATTTGTTGTTGGGGGATTTAATTTTTTGAGTTCCAGGTATATTTTAGATATGAGACTCTTCTCTGTTGTATGGCTAGTGAAGATCTTCTCCCAATCCGTGGGCTTTTTATTGATCTTGCTAGCTATGTCCTTTGCCATGCAGAAGCTCTGCAACTTCATGCAATCCCATTTGTCCAACCTTTCTTTGATTTGTTGTGTTTCTGGGTCTCTATTAAGAAAATTTCGGCCTGAGCCAAGGAGACCTAGGGTTTCTCCTATTCCATCCTGTAATGTTTTCAGAGTGTCTGCTTTGAGTTCAAGGTCTTTGATCTATTTGGAGTTGATTCTGGTGCAGGGTGATATATAAGTATCTAGCTTTAGTTTTCTACAAGTAGTTAACCAATTTTGCCAGCACCATTTACTGAAGAGGCTGTCTTTCTTCCATTCTATTGTTTTAGCTCCCTTATCAAAGATTAGATGGCTATAGGTCTGTAGGTTCATTTC
This sequence comes from Dipodomys merriami, assembly GCF_024711535.1. Taxonomy (NCBI): domain Eukaryota; kingdom Metazoa; phylum Chordata; class Mammalia; order Rodentia; family Heteromyidae; genus Dipodomys; species Dipodomys merriami. The sequence goes on along the minus strand of NW_027204719.1, from coordinate 9,689 downwards.
TGGGTTTTCAATTCTATCCCATTGGTCCTGAGGTCTGTTCTTGTACCAGTACCAAGCTGTTTTGATTACTATGGCTTTATAGTAGAGTTTGAAATTTGGTATTGATATTCCTCCAGCAGTGGTCTTTCCGTTGAGGAGCGTTTTTGCTATTTGGGGTCTTTTATTCTTCCATATGAAATTTTGGATTGCCTCTTCTATTTCCTTGAAGAATGAAGTTGGAATTTTGATTGGTATTGCATTCAATTTGTCGATAGCCTTGGAAGTATTGCCATTTTCACGATGTTAATCTTTCCAATCCAGGAGCATGGGAGGTTTTCCCATTTTCTAAGTTCTGTTTTGATTCTTTTTTCAAGTTTTTAAAGTTTTCATCATAGAGGTCCTTCACTTCTTTGGTTAATTCCTAGGTATTTTATTTTTGTGGGGCTATTACAAATGGAGTTGCTTTCCTAATTTCAGCCACATTTTTCTCATTGTTGGCATATAGAAAAGCCATTGATTTGGGGGAGTTAATTTTATAACCTGCTACTTTGCCAAAGTTTTGAATCAGCTTGAGTAATTTGGGAGTGGAGTCTATGGGATTCTTTAAATACAAGATCATATCATCTACAAAGAGGGAGAGTTTTAATTCTTCTTTCCCTATTTGGATCCCCTTTATGTCTGCATCTTGTCTTATTGCTGTAGCTAGGCATTCTAACACTAGGTTGAAGAGAAGTGGAGAGAGTGGACATCCTTGTCTTGTTCCTGAGTTAAGAGGAAATGGCTTTAGTTTTTCACCATTGAGTATAATGCTGGCTGTAGGTTTGTCATATACAGCCTTTATTGTATTGAGGAATGTACCATGGATTCCTAATTTGTCCAGAACCTTCATCATAAAGGGGTATTGGATCTTGTCAAATGCTTTTTCTGCATCTATTGAGATACCCATGTGGTTCTTATCCTTGCTCCTGTTGATGTGATGAATAATATTAATTGATTTTCGTATATTGAATCAGCTTCACTTCCCTGAAATGAATCCTGTTTGATCGTGGTGTATGATTTTTTGGATGAATTGTTGAAGTCGATTGGCCAAAATTTTGTTGAGAAGTTTTGCATCAATGTTCATCAAAGAAATGGGTCTACAGTTCTCTTTCTTTGATGAGTCCCTGCCTGGTTTTGGGATGAGGGTTATGGCTTCATAGAATGAATTCGGTAGTGAACTTTCTCTTTCAATTTCATTGAAGAGTTGGAGGAGTATTGGTGTGAGCTCTGCTTTGAAGGCCTTGTAGAATTCTGCTGTAAAGGCATCTGGTCCTGGCCTTTCCTTGATGGGAGGTCTCTTATTGCTGTTTCTATTTCAATGCTTGATATGGGCCTGTTAAGATGGTTTAACTCATCTTGGTTTAGTTTGGCGTGTCAATATTTGCTAGGAAAAGGTCCATTTCTGTCAAGTTCTCAAACTTATTAGCATAAAGTTTTGAGAAGTATTCCCTTATAATGTTCTGAATCTTGGTTGTTTCTGTGGTGATGCTTCCATTCTCATCTCTGAGTTTATTTATTTGGGTGTGTTCTCTTCTTTTTCTGATAAGATTTGCTAAGGGTCTGTCAATTTTATTTATTTTTTTTGAAGAACCATCTCTTCGTTTCTTGATTCTTTCTATTTTTTTGGATTCTAATTCATTTAATTCTGATTTAATTTTAATTATTTCTTTCCAGCTACCGGATTGGGGATTATCCTGCTGTTCTTTTTCAAGGAGGGTCAGATGTCTCATTAAATTGTTGGTTTCAGATCTCTCCAATTTGTTGATGTAGGGAACTCAGGGTTATAAATTTGCCTCTGAGTACTGCCTTTGCTGTGTCCCAGAGGAGCTGGTAATTTGTGTGCTCATTTTTGTTGAATATCCTGAACATTTGAATTTCCTTTCTAATCTCTTCCATGACCCACTCTTGATTCAGCAGTGTGTGTTCAGCCTCCATGTGTTACAGGATTTTCTTTGGTGGCTTTTGGTGTTGAGTTCTAATTTTATTCCCTTGTGGTCTGAGAAAATGCAAGGTATAATTTCAATATTTCTGAATTTGGACAAGTTTGCTTTGTCGTCTAAAATGTGGTCTATTTGGGAAAATTTTTCATTTGCTGCTGAGAAAAACGTGTATTCTGATGCTGCTGGGTGAAATATTCATTAGATGTCTGTTAAATCTAGTTGATCTATGCAGTTGTTTATATCTGTGATTTCTCTGTTGAGTTTTTGTCGAGTTGATCTATCTAGTGGGGAAAGTGGTTTGTTAAAGTCCTCAACAATTAATGTCTTTGGATCTATGTGGGATTTGAGTAGTGTTTCTTGGATAAATTTGGGTGCTCCATTGTTTGTGAATAGATATTTAGAATTGTAATATCCTCCTGAAGGGAAGATCCCTTAATTAGTATGTAGCGACCTTCTTTATCTCTTCTCACTAATTTTAATTTGAAGTCTATTTTATCTGATATTAGGATTGCAACTCCCACCTGTTTATTGGGGCCATTTGCTTGGTAGATTTTGTTCCAGCCTTTCACATTGAAAATGTGTTTGTTTTAATAGGCAAGATGTGACTCCTGCAGGCAGCAGATAGAAGGATCTTGCTTTTTAATCCAACTAGACAGTCTATGTCACTTAATTGGAGAGTTAGTCTGTTAATGTTGAGAGATAGGACTGAGAGGTATTTGCGAGTACCTGCCATTTTATCCACTTTCTTGGGGGATGCAGCAACTGGGTTCTTCCTATGGTTCTTGGATTCTCAGTTTGGGTGTGGTTTCTTGGCCTTTGTTGTGGTCTTGTTGGTTTTCTATATGTAGGACGTATTTAAGAATCTTTTGTAGGGCTGGTTTGGTGGAGATATATTATTTCAATTTTTCATTGCTATGGAAGGTTTTTATTTGACCTTCGGTTATGAAGGAGAGTTTAGCTGGGTACAGTATTCTTGGTTGATAGTTGTTTATCTTTACATCATTCCAGGCTCTTCTTGCTTTGATTGTCTCTGCTGAGAAATCTGAGGTGATTCTAATTGGTTTCCCTTTATAGGTGATTGAACTTTTCTTCTTGACAGCTTTAAGGATCTTTTCCTTGGTCTGAGTTGATCCTGTGTGGATTATAATGTGACGGTTGGATGTCCTATTCTTGTCTGGTGTATTTCGAGTTCTAAAAGCTTCTTGTATCTGAATAGTCCTATCTTTTTGCATATTTAGGAAGTTCTCTGCTAGGATCCTGTTAAACAAATTTCCTAGACCATTAACTTCTGTTTCTAGGTGCTCCTCTACACCCATTATCCTCAAATTACACCTTCTGATGGTGTCTTCCAAATGTTGAATAGATCTATCATATTTCTTGTATTTGTCTCAGATGGTTGTATGTTCTTTCTCTATAATATCTAGGCTGTCTTCAATCCCCGAAATTCGACCTTCTGCATGGTCTAACCTACTATCCAGACTTTCTACTTTGTTTTTTATTTCTTTTCCTTCTAATTGGTCAGCTTTGATAACTTCAAATTCTTTGTTGGAGCTTTGTTTTAGATCTTGTATGAACTTCATTACTTCCTTAATTTGGTGTTCAGTGTTTATTCTCAAATCACTTAGTTGATTGGTTATGGTTTCCTTGGACTCCCATTCTTTCTGTTGTGTTCCATTCAGCATTCCCTTTGTGGTCTCCCTGACTTCTTTCAGCTCTCTGTTTATGAATTCCATGAATGCCTTTAGTGATCTTTTTGATTTCTCATCCTGCTCTCTCAATTCCTGTACTACTCTTTGATTAGCTTCTTCACGTTCATGCAGTTTCTCTAGTTCTCTTTGAATGTTCTCAGCCTGCTCACGCCATTCCTGACTTTCTCTTTGACTGATCTCAGCCTGCTCACACCATTCCTTTATTTCTCTTTGCGTATTCTCAAGCTGCTAATGCAATTCTTGTATCAATCAATCACGCTTATGATATTCCTGTATTAACCTTTGTTTTGCCTCCTCTCTCTCCCTATCACACTCTTACAGAGTCCTTTGCAGGTTTTCAATTTTTTCATTTACCATGTTTACCAGTAGTGTTTGTAGAGCTTTTTGGCAACTCTCCTCTGGATTATTATCTTTTCTGTCCCCTGATTATCATGAGTGGGAGTTGAGATACCTGGACTTGCCATTTTTCTTGTGTTTTTCCAGGATGCCCTGCCTGGGATGAAAGTAACACCAGTTTTGTGCTAGCACACTATTTTAAGACAAGCATCAACCAAAGTCTGTAGATGCACAGTCAAAAGTCTGCAGATACAATCTAGTTCAACAGATATACCTATTCAACATCAAACAACCATGTATTAATGGACTACGAACTGCAAAGAACTATTTGGCAAACAGAAATTATTAGGTTTAGGGAGAGATGTAGGTAAAAATAGGCATAGAGGGATGTGGAAAGGCAGTGGACGAGTTAACTAAATCCTAATCTCAAAGTGGGAAATAGATAGAATGATAGAATGATAGTAGAGAGAGAGAAAAAAAGAAGTAAGAGAAAGTAAAAAAAGACAAGAAAAAATAGAAAAACAAAAATTAAAAATTAAGAAGTGCAACACTTAAAATTATGCAAATTTGAAAATGTAATTTTCAGAGAAGAATGTGGATAGAATAAGAGAAGGGGAGGGATAGAAAGAAGATGTGAAAATTTTAAAGATAAAAATGTTTTACAACTTTGGTGCGGGGTGGGGGGAGGAGAAGTGGGGAAGATTAGGTGGGGGTCAGGGGGAGGATGGGAAGGGATGGGAAGGGGAAACAAAGGAGGAGGCTACAATGCTTGATAAGAAATGTACTCATTGAGGGGAAGCCAAGGCAAGGAGACACATCTGAGCGCTGGCCAGCAGCTGCTGCCACAGCGGCAGGGTCGCAGCGCCGACTGCAGCCGCAGCCATACCTGAGCCACAGAGAGTCCGGGACAAAGGAACCAGACACAGCGGGCGAGCGGATTCTACTCAACACCAGCAAGAACCGAAAAGGAGGGGACATCTTCATCCTGCAGTTTGCAGACCAGAGACGACCCAGAATCCAAGACCCGGCATGAGTAGAAGCCCGACGTCCTCACTCCTTCTCAGGGAGCAGAGGAGGGAAGGCCACCCCTCCCCCCCCCCCAGCACCGCTGATCTCCATCTTGGATACCGACAAAGCTCGGAGGAGCTGCCAGCTCCAACTCAGGCCTTAGAATAAAATGAGTCATTTAGCAGGTCACAAGAACTTAACGGTGAAGTGACCTGCCAGACTCAGCTCCATCCAGGGAAAAGTCACCCAGCTCAGGCGCCAGCCATTGGAGTGGCTTTCCTCACTGGGTAACCAGAGCCAGAGGCTGCCCCTCCCTCTAGCAGCCTCCACAATCAATTGAAAAACAGAAACCCTGAGAATGGCTCCAGGCTGGGCTCTGTGAGTTTTTCACAAAATAGCCCCAGGGAAAAGCTACTGTTTGTTGAAAGGCCTCAACTCTACCCAGAACCTGGCCTCATCACTGCATCCCCCTCTTTTGTGATTCTCAAAGCAGGTCACCCTCCCATTAAACTAACCTGGGAGGGGGATCTCAAAATCTTGAGTAAAGCAGAGCATTTTTCTGCCTGTTCGAACAAACTGACTTAAGAAACCAATCAAGCCACAGGACCTCAAGCTGACCAGAGACTCCAACAAGAGGCTGGTTACAGACAAAAGGGAGATACAGGATTCTTCCCACCCCTCCCAAAAAAATCAAAAAAAATCAAAGAACTTTTTTTTTTCTTCTTCTTCTTCTTTTCTTTTTTCTTTTTTTTTTTTTTTTGGTATCTTATATATATAAAAAATTTTTTTTCCTTTTCTAAAACTTTTATTAATCTTTAATTTTTGCCTTTTTTGAAAAAATAATTGTTTTCCAGTAACTTTTTTTTTCCTCTTATAATTTTTATTTTAGGAATACGTGAATGTGCATTTTCCTTTCTTTTCTTGTCTTCTTTCTCTTTTTCTTTCTTTCTTAATTATCCTTTTGTTTTTTGTCTAGCTCTACTGAACTTCTGATCTTTGTTCTCCCTTTCTTATCCATTTCACCTCTTCCTCTCTTTTGTTCTTCTTTATATGACTTAACTCTTGTCCTGCATATCCTCAGATAACCCCGTAGTTAAGTAGTAGACCCTATCCCCCATTGTGTACACACTTAATCCACAAATTTATTACTCAATTCAAAACCTCTGAGACATAAATTCCTTGATAGCAGTACTACCTCTTTATACCTATACAATATTTTAAGCATTTTTTTTAGTTTTTCACATCTCCTCTATGTCCCTCCCCTTCTCTCATATTCACATTCCTCTCTAAATAGATGGTCTTTTAATCTCCATAATTATATTAATTTTTACATTTCTATTTTTTTCTGGTTTCTTTTCATTTCCCTTTCCCTTTCTTCTTTTTCTCTCTCTCTCTACTTGCATCCTACCCAACCTATTTCCTGCATTGAGATTAGGCCATAGTTAACTCTCCCTGGGCCTGCCCACACCAATCTATTCCTATTTTTTACCCACATCTCTCCCTAACCCTAAAAATTTCTGGTTTTCCAAATTCTTCTCTGCGGTTCGAAGCCCATTAACATCTAGTTGTTTGATGTTGAATAGATGTACCTGTTGAACTAGATTGTATCTGTACAAATTGACTGTACAAATGCAAACTTTGGTTGATGGTTGCCTTAAGATAGTGTTCTAGCACAAAACTGGTGCTATTTTCATCTCAAATGGGCAGAGTAAGCCGGAAAAATACAAGAAAATGGCAAATCCGGGTATCTCAATTCCCAATCTTGATAATCAGGGGTCAGAACAGATAATGAATAATCGAGAGGAGAGTTCCCAAATAGCTCTACAAACACTGCTGGCAAACATGATAAATGAGAAGTCTGACAACTTACAAAGGACTCTGTATGAGCGTGATAGGGAGAGAGAGGAGGCATCCCAAAATTTATACAGGAATATCATAAGTGTGAGGAAGCTACTCAAAAACTGATACAGGATTTGCATGAACAACTTGAGAATACTCAAAGAGAAAGGGAGGAATGGCATGAGCAGGCTGAGAACACTCAAAGAGAACTGCAGGAATCCCACAAATGGGAGGAAAGAGAATTGTAGGAATCCCAAGAATGGGAGGAAGCTAATCAAAGAGTAATACAGGAATTGAGAGACCAGGTAGAGAATACACAAAGATCATTAAGGCATTCATGGAATCCATTAACAAAGAGCTGAAGGAAGTCAGGGACACCACAAAGGGAATGCTGAATGGAACCCAACAGAAGGAATGGGAGTCCAAAGAAACCAGAACCAATCAACTAAGTGATTTGAGAATAAACACTGAACACCAAATTAAGGAAGTAAAGAAATTCATACAAGATCTAAAACAGAGCTTCAACAAAGAACTTGAAGCCATCAAAGCTGACCAATTAGAAGGAAAAGAGATAAAAAACAAAGTAGAGAGTCTTGACAGCAGGTTAGAACACGCAGAAGATCGAATCTCAGGGATTGAAGACAGCCTAGATATTATAGAGAAAGAACATACAACCATCCAAGACAAGTCCAAGAAATATGATAGATCTATCCAACACCTGGAAGACACCATCAGAAGGCCTAATCTAAGGATAATGGGTGTAGAGGAGCACCTAGAAACAGAAGTTAATGGTCTAGGAAATTTGTTTAACAGGATCCTAGCAGAGAACTTCCCAAACATACAAAAAGATAGGCCTATTCAGATACAAGAAGCTTTTAGAACCCCAAATAGACCAGACCAGAATAGGACATCCCACCGTCACATTATAATCCACACAGGATCAACTCAGACCAAGGAAAAGATCCTTAAAGCTGTCAAGGAGAAAAGGTTAACCACCTATAAAGGGTAACCAATTAGAATCACCTCAGATTTCTCAGCAGAGACAATCAAAGCAAGAAGAGCCTGGAATGATGTATGCCATGCCCTAAAAACAAACAACTATCAACCAAGAATACTGTACCCAGCTAAACTCTCCTTCATAACTGAAGGCCAAATAAAAACCTTCCATAGCAAAGAAAAATTGAAACAATACATCTCAACCAAACCAGCCCTACAAAAGATTCTTAAAGATGTCCTACACATAGAAAACCAACAAGACCGCAATAAAGGCAAAGAAACTGCACCCAAACTGAGAATCCAAGAACCATAGGAAGAACCCAGTTTTCGCAGCCCCCAAGAAGGTGGATAACATGGCAGGAACTCCCAAATACCTCTCAGTCCTATCTCTTAACGTTAACGGACTGAACTCTCCAATTAAGCGACATAGACTGTCTTGTTGGATTAAAAAACAAGACCCTGCTATCTGCTGCCTGCAGGAGTCACATCTTGCCTGTAAAAACAAACACATTTTCAATGTTAAAGGCTGGAACGAAATCTACCAAGCAAACGGCCCCCATAAACAGGCGGGAGTTGCAATCCTAATATCAGATAAAATAGACTTCAAATTAAAATTCATGAGAAGAGATAAAGAAGGTCGCTACATACTAATTAAAGGATCTCTCCTTCAGGAGGATATTACAATTCTAAATATCTATTCGCCAAACAATGGAGCACCCAAATTTATCAAAGAAACCTTACTTTCCCTCAAATCCCATATAGATCCAAAGACATTAATTGTTGGGGATTTTAACACACCACTCTCCCCACTAGATAGATCAACTCGGCAAAAACTCAACAGAGAAACCGCAGATCTAAACAGCTGCATAGATCAACTAGACTTAACAGACATCTACCGAACATTTCACCCAGCAGCATCAGAATACACGTTTTTCTCAGCAGCACATGGAACGTTTTCTAAAATAGACCACATTTTAGACCACAAAGCAAACTTGTCTAAATTCAGAAACATTGAAGTTATACCTTGCATTCTCTCTGACCACAAGGGAATAAAATTAGAACTCAACACCAAAAGCCACCAAAGAAAGTCCGGTATCACATGGAGGCTGAACAACACACTGCTGAATCATGAGTGGGTCATGGAAGAGATTAGAAAGGAAATTCAAATGTTCATGCTTTTCAACAAAAATGAACACACAAATTACCAGCTCCTCTGGGACACAGCAAAGGCAGTACTCAGAGGCAAGTTTATAGCTCTGAGCTCCTACATCAACAAATTGGAGAGATCTGAAACTAGCAATTTAATGACACATCTAAACCTCCTTGAAAAAGAGCAGCAAGATAAACCCCAATCCAGTAGCTGGAAAGAAATAATCAAAATTAAATCAGAATTAAATGAATTAGAATCCAAAACAACTATAGAAAGAATCAACAAAACAAAGAGTTGGTTCTTCGAAAAACTTAACAAAATTGACAAACCCTTAGCAAATCTTATCAGAAAAAGAAGAGAACACACCCAAATTAATAAACTCAGAGATGAGAATGGAAACATCACCACAGAAACAACCAAGATTCAGAACATTATAAGGGAATACTTCTCAAAACTTTATGCTAATAAGTTTGAGAACTTGACAGAAATGGACCTTTTCCTAGCAAATACTGACACGCCAAAACTAAACCAAGATGAGTTAAACTATCTTAACAGGCCCATATCAAGCATTGAAATAGAAACAGCAATAAGAGATGTCCCAGCTAAGAAAAGTCCAGGACCAGATGGTTTTACAGCAGAATTTTACAAGGCCTTCAAAGCAGAGCTCACACCAATACTCTTCTAACTCTTCAA